>NC_092334.1:505052500-505352500 GCF_046630445.1 Rutidosis leptorrhynchoides | reverse complement strand
AAAGCCCAATTACCCAATTTTAGTAATTAGCCCAACATCATGATTACTTCGTTTTAAATAAGCATAATAATAACTTAGCTACGAGACATTAATATAAAAAGGTTGAACATAACTTACAATGATTAAAAATAGCGTAGCGTTACACGGACAGAATTTCGACTTACACCCTTACAACATTCGCTAACATACCCTTATTATTAGAATTAAAATTAAAATTAAAATATAAATTATATATATATATATAAGTTTTACGTATGATAAGAGAAGAAAAAGATGATAATTTTGATCAGAATTCGGTTGGCTTTATAGCCAGAGTTGATTTTTGGGGCTCCGCGACTCGCGGCAAATCCCCTTCAAACTCCGCGAGTCGCGGAGATAGTATTTACAGCTCAGTCCTTGGAGTTTTCTCTGCCGACGGTTTTATATATATAAATATAATATATATATAATTAATATAATTAATTATATATTATATTATATTTATATACATAGTTAACTTGTAATTTTTAGTCCGCTGCGTCGAGCGTTAAGAGTTGACTCTGGTCCCGGTTCCGGATTTTCGAACGTCCTTGCGTACAATTTTATATTTTGTACTTTGCGTTTTGAATCTTGTACTTTTGTAATTTCGAGACGTTTCTTATCAATAATTGGAACCTTTTTGATTGTCTTTTGTACTTTTGAGCTTTTTGGTTGTTTGCGTCTTCAATTCGTCGAATCTGTCTTTTGTCTTCACCTTTTATTATTTAAACGAATATCACTTGTAAATAGAACAATTGCAACTAAAAGCTTGTCTTTCTTGAGGAATAATGCTATGAAATATATGTTCGTTTTTAGCATTATCATTATTACAATTTATTAATCATGTAATATTTAATAATTACATGATATATATAACAATATATATTATATTCAATATCTATACATTTTATATATTATAATGTACATAAAATCAATAATTATGTATATCAAACATGTATGTACATGTATATATATATATAATTACATAATATAATATGATAGCCCTTAATGAATATTTATAATTTATAATACACATATAATAATAATAAATCCTGGAAGTTATAGTTATATATATAGATTCATTTTAAATTTACACTCAATTACTTTGTATTCTATTTTACGTAATTAATTCAATTGTTTAAATTATATTTTATAATTCCAATTTAATATACATACACTTACATTTACATATACATATTTATTTACAAACAATTGTTCGTGAATCGTCGAGAATGGTCAAAAGGACAAATGCATTTATGTCAACTGTTCCAAAATTTTCGAGACTCAACATCACGAACTTTACTTATCATATTGAAGTCATGTAAAGATTAAGTTTAAATTTAGTCGGAAATTCCCGGGTCATCACAGTACCTACCCGTTAAAGAAATTTCGTCCCGAAATTTGAGTGTGGTCGTCATGGCTAACAATAAAAATGTTTTCATGACGAATATGAGTCAATATTTAAAGTTTTATCACCATCAGGTGATTTGAATAAAACAACTCAATTATTCGAAGCGTACGAGTGAAATTATCACAAAAGATTGAAATATGATAAGTAAAGATTCGTCGTAACTTTTGACAGAGTCAGGGTTGAATTTTTGAAAGTAAGATGCATCATAACCTTTGACGTAGTCACGATTAAATTTAGAAAACAGGATGTGTCTTAACTTTGACGTTGTTTTGGTTGAATTCTGGAATTCAAGGGATTTGGAGAAAATCTCCGAAATCTAAAAGATTTGATTCTTCGGCGAGTAAGGAAATTAAGATCTCTATAATTAACTACGATGATCTGCCTCGATTACTCTTTCTGATATTTCCATTATAAATTAAACTCTTTCGTTCCATTATTTTCACCATTCCTATACTTTCTTTCTTAAATCATACTTTCCAAGATTAGGGAAATGCTCAATCCAGTTCTAATCCTTGATATTTTCCTGATTATCGTATCAATCATTCTTCTTTTTCAACTACCACTGGAGTAATTCTGCTCACTTCTACTTTACTCTTGAGGTTATTGTGTTTATCATACTCTCGTGCCTTTATATTGCTATTCGTATTAATGTACACGGTTTGTGATTTCTGTATTGTTGTCGGGTTTTATATCTTCCGTTATGTTTCAGAGCTCTTTGCCTTTTTATTCTCTTCTCGACCTTTAGTAAAGCGAGTAACGGTCCAGAATTCGTAAGTATGGAGTTTCAGAGGAACTTAATGTTCTAATCAAGAAAGAACGTAATAGCACGATTTGATTTGTCAAATTACCAGAATCACTGAGAATAGAATTATCAATAATATATTTTCTTGATATGTTCAGAGGTTAATTAGAATGAAAGAGTTATGTAACATGGCACGTGATGACGTTAGGATATGTGAATCATCACGTCCCATTAGAAACTCAGCATGACTTACTGTAATATAATCACGTTGATCAAGTGTCATTATATTATACTAACTCATGCATCAGTTCCCAACATTACTTCAATAACATTCATATTTTAAGCTCGAAAGTTTACAGAATATAGAAACTAACAGTTTCTATATGATGTAATACTGATAGCACGAAGAGATTAATGATTTTTGATAAGAATAGTTATAAAAATATTTCCAGAAATATGGAGGATATTTATAATGAAAGATACGATAATATCTCGGAATATCTAAGATCAGAGGATGATAGAAACTATTGTCTACAAGGGTTTAGAGTAAGGAGCAAGATATTCACTAAAGACTTTAGCAGACATTGAATCATTTGGATTCTTTGAAGTCAAACTTATTCTTTGTGATTTGTCCACGGCTTTCTTCATAGTTTCACATAATCTGCCTTTCGATACTAAATTTTCTATTGAATGTTTCCATTATAATGATACACAGGAAGCACGAAGAAGTATATAATTTCAAACGAGAATATTTATGAAAATATCCTCATAAATATCTAAGATATTGATGATGATATTTTGGAATTTCGAAGTTCGATGGTTGATGAAGAAAGATTTTCCACAAGATTTTAACATGACTTCGGAGCAATATATTCTCTAAAGATTTCAACGGATCCAGATTTATCTGGATTCTTTGAATATAGGGTATGGTCCTGGTATTTGTCCTTGGTCTCTTTCATGGTTAACTCTATCCGTTTTCCAATTCCAACGTTTCTGAGCTTTTCCAACATACTATTCTTTATCATCAAACTTTCGATGGTTAAGGTCGTTTACGGTTGTCTATGGTTTCTGCTGCTTCATTCAGTTTTTTTTTTCCTTCAACATTCAGAGTATTGATTTGTGACTGAGTGCTTTTCAGAATTTCAGAATGAGAGATCATAATTCTAAGAGATAAATGTCATACATATAATTGTTGATGTAGATATGCTGTGAGTTTTTAAAGTACTGATTACTGATTCCTGGTAATTGTTATGGCAGTTCTTGTTACAAGATGCGAATGAGTACCTGACGAGACATCAATAGATAAATATAGTGATTTGTCGGAGGGATTTAAACCACGGAGGAACGAGGTTGCTGGTACGTCTACTGATACTATGGTGGGATATAAAAGGTTCCCCGGTAACAACAAAAGAGCACGCATATATATCAAGATGTTAATAAGGTTGTTTCGAACGAAAAGTCGAAGTTGATTTGGTGGAGCTGTGACAAAATTTGCTACTTTGAAAGGAATCATCAAGTTATTTTGGGTAATAACAACGCCAAAGGAACTATCACAGATACATGTTAAACGTTGACTCTGGTTCCGAGAGTTTTTCAGGTGCATAACTATATGCATCAATCTTTTTCTTCTGTAGATAAAGTGTGGTTGGTTCATCCTCTTGATTGAGGTGTTTTCAAGAATCATGAAAGGTTTGAACGCAGAGTGTAATCGTCAAGATACAAATGAGTTTTAAGATGATCAAGTGGCAAACTTGAAGAATTATTTAGTTTCATATGTTATAATCAGTATTTTAATTCATTTTAATTGTCCAACATTATTCGTCCACAGTCGATAGTACACAGTTAGCAGTCCAATAATTCATATATAGTTTAATATATAATATTCGAATTAATTAATACGTATCGTGACCCGTGTACATGTCTCAGACTCGATCACAACTCAAACTATATATATTATTATAGAATCAACCTCAACCCTATATAGCTAACTCCCGCATTACTGCATATAGAGTGTCTATGGTGATTCCAAATAATATATATAGATGCGTCGATATGATATGTCAAAACTTTGTATACGTGTCCCGATATTTAAAGTGCGTAAAATAAATAACAGAAATTAAATGATGATAAATTAAATGCGTAAAGTAAATAACAGAAATTAAATGACGATAAATAAAATTACGAGAATATAAATTGCGATAAAATAAATTGCGATAAATAAAATGTAATACGGAATTAACAGTTAGCTAGGAACAGTTAGCTAGGATTTTGTTAGCATGGATTCTTAACAAAATTCTTCTCATAGTTAAATTGTTTGTTTCTAACAGATTTTATTTGTCCAATGTTTTCTTCATTATGCCACTTGTTGGATTCTGATAGGTCAAAATCCAAATATAAAATTGAATGAAAATGGTTATTCTGCGGTGAACGGATACGTATAGCTATGGTTGTTAGTAGAATAGTAAATAACAGTTGAATCAGATTCGAGGAATGTACAGTATAACTTATTAATGTGAAATATAAATATTCCTCGGGTATTACCTACCCGTTAAAATATTTTCATCATTAACAGTTTGTACGAAAGAATTAATTTTTATTTTTTAATTACAATCTTTATGAAAACATATATACACATATATTTTCTTCAGATATATTCATGGATTTACTGAGTTAATATGATATTAAACTCATTTGCTTTTCGTTTGGAACTAGAATAAATAATCTCTAAAACTTTAGAGATTACATATTCGCCATGTCGAACGAAGATAAATGAGGTAGAACGATACGTAGAACGAAGATCATACTCAAAGTACATATGATGATATTGAAGCATGGAGTATTGATGGTATTGGTGCTGTTATTGATTGTACTGTTGGTGCCGGTGATGTTGCTGAAGCTGGTACATTTTGTACCATATTCTCCGAATTGATTATTCGAGTGCGAAGTTCGTTGACTTATTACTCCAGGATAATTGTCGGTCGGAACGAGCGGATGAATAAGGTTCAGAATTGTGGATAGAATATAATCTTGTCGAGTTACCCTGAAAATGGTATGTAGTAGCAACGAATAAAAACAGAAATGGTATGTAGTAGCAACGAATAAAAACATAAGTATGGCATAAATGGTGGTTTCCATGGTGGTGCTCGATGGTTGTTTAATGGTGGAGTGGTGGCGGTTTGATGGCTTCAACAAGAAATAGATAAGAGAGAGAGTGGAGATTTGAGGTGGTAGTTCTTGGATATTCTGATTCAACGTAAACATAATAATAGAAGTTGTTCGTTTGTTTTAATTGGTGGTTTGTAGTAAAGAAAATGTCAACATTATATAATCAGTTACAGAGAATAAAGAAAAAATATCAAAGTAGATAGAGATGGGTAACTTAATTTGGATACATCTGTTTTTGGATTCGAATCTTAATACAGAATTTGAGACAAGAAACAAATTAATAAAGTTTTGATGTAGATATGTAACAAACTCGATTCCTGTATCTGATTCTTATAAATTTAACTTAATTAATATTAGTAACTAATTAAATATATATATATGAATAATTATAATACTGATAATGAGTTAGTAATAAAAATAATAAAATTTTGAAAGGAATTGTTAACTGATTTTGTCTAGTACTGCTACCAGATTCTACTTGTAATTCAATCAACAAGACAAGCTTAAAAGTATGAAAAGGATTGGAAACAGATTTTTGGATATCTCGATCAGTTTTTATAATTGATTTAGTATTAATAATTAATATTTACAATTATATTAATAATAATATAAATACTAATAATAATAAGATTGTTAATAATAATAATCATTATAATAACTAAAATCATAATTTTTATTACTAATTATAATAATAACGAAAGTAATAATAATAACAACGCTCTTAATAAGTTTAATAATAATTAAAAATAATAAAAATAAAAATGATACTAATACTATTATTAATAATAATATCAAATTTCATATTTATATAATATTGTTAATAATACTGATATTAATATAGATATTAATATGATCATAATTAAAATAAGAATAACTATATTATAATGACTAACTTTTATCTTGTAATTACATATATTATTATTACAATTTATTAATCATGTAATATTTAATAATTACATGATATATATAACAATATATATTATATTCAATATCTATACATTTTATATATTATAATGTACATAAAATCAATAATTATGTATATCAAACATGTATGTACATGTATATATATATATATATATATATATATATATAATTACATAATATAATATGATAGCCCTTAATGAATATTTATAATTTATAATACACATATAATAATAATAAATCCTGGAAGTTATAGTTATATATATAGATTCATTTTAAATTTACACTCAATTACTTTGTATTCTATTTTACGTAATTAATTCAATTGTTTAAATTATATTTTATAATTCCAATTTAATAGACATATACTTACATTTACATATACATATTTATTTACAAACAATTATTCGTGAATCGTCGAGAATGGTCAAAAGGACAAATGCATTTATGTCAACTGTTCAAAAGTTTTCGAGACTCAACATCACGAACTTTACTTATCATATCGAAGTCATATAAAGATTAAGTTTAAATTTAGTCGGAAATTCCCGGGTCATCACAGGATAAAGGTCACCTAACCGTTGTGAGCAAACTAGTATGATTAAGGTGAATTTCGCATGCTTGTGGGATAAAGGTCACCTAACCACTTGTATGTTAAATTTACACGTCTACGCAAGTAGGACGACTTGATTTGGGAATCATGAACTTAGGGTCACCGAAGCATGAGGAACAAATAGGGATTGATGGGATAAATATGCCATGTAAAAGGATTGCATGATCCCATACTTAGAAATTGCAAAGGGTTGCAATTGTCATATAATGACTACCTAGCTAAATCAAATAACGGGATAAAGGTCACCTAACCGGAATTTGGTTTACCGTTGGATTCTAAATTTTAATATATCAATTGGATTTAAAAGGGTATTGATTGTTAAATTAAAATTGATACTTAAATGAACTTCGTTAAATTTTGTAGATGGCTGCCAATAACAACAACATTCCAAATGCACCAATCAACTTTAATAACCTATAATTGAGGTCCTTACTCGAAAAGGAAAAACTCAACCATACGAATTTCATGAATTGGTATCGCAATCTAAGAATTATCCTCAAGCTTGAGGACAGGGCGTATGTGTTGGAAAACCTCATTCCCGATTAATCCAGGAGGATGATGTCGAAGGTATGGCATATTGGGATAAATATTGCGCCGATTCGGTGCAAGTTTTTTGCCTTCTGCTTGGGACCATGTTCCCTAAACTCCAAAAGGATTTTGAGCATCATGGGGCATACGAGATGATCACTCAGTTGAAGGATATGTTCCTTCAACAAGCTCGTATTGAGCGCTTCGAAACAGTTCGAGTTCTTCATGCTTGTCGAATGGACGACTCCCAATCCGTCTCATCCTATGTTCTTAAAATGAAAAGCCTAATTGATCGATTGCACCGTCTAAACTGCAACATGTCTAATGAATTAGCCACAGACCTTATCCTCAACTCTTTGTCAAAAAGGTTTGACACATTCGTGTTGAATTACAACATGAATGGTTGGGATAAGAGCATTGGCGAATTGCATGCCATGCTTAGGACGGCCGAATCAAGCATGAGTAAAAGGGCTTTACCCGTGCTTATGATCAATGAAGGTGGGTCCAAGGACGATTCCACTTCTAAGCCAAAGGTGGCTAAGAGGAAAGGATCCGCCTACCAAGGCAAGGGCAAGGGAAAGGGGAAGATGGTTACCCCAACCAACAAAAACAAGAAGCAAAAGGTTGCTGGTAAAGGAAACCCCAAGGAAGATCCATGCTTTGGTTGCTGTGAAATAGGTCACTGGAAACGCAACTGCCCGATCTACCTAAAGGAGTTGAAAGAAAAGAGGGATGCAGGGCAAACCTCAGGTAATGTATACATGGTATACGTTGAGCTTAGTATTACTTTTTCTAATACATGGGTATTAGACACAGGATGTGGAACTCATATTTGCAATTCATTGCAGGGGTTCAAAAGAAGTAAACTAGATGCGGGAACAACAAGTCTCTTAATGGGAAACGGTGCAAAGGTGCACGTGGAAGCTCAAGGAGACTTTGTTTTGAAGCTACAAACTGGTTTGGAGCTTATTTTGAAAAATGTTTTGTATGCTCCTGATTTGACTCGAAACATTATTTCTATATCCCGTTTAAGACAATGTGGTTTTGATCTTAATTTTATTAATGATGATATCTGTGATGCCTCGTACAAAACCATCGTGTACGAATCATCAACAACAGGATCATTACAAGGTCAAACACTATATGCTATTTCAAAATACGTTTGCATTCATGATAAAAGGTGATGTCTTAACCAACATTAGTGTTTAACAACCAAAAGTATGCTTCAATGAACAGAAGCAATTAGAAATAGTACGTGACCCTCAGGTCGTTACAAATCATAGTTCAAAAGTATTAAAGTTTGAATGCAAGATAAAGTAGTTCATGCGGTGACATCTCTAAAGCAGCGGGTGTCTACAACAAGACTAGTACACAGCGGAAGCAACTTTAAGCACCTGAGAAAAACATGCTTAAAACGTCAACACAAAGGTTGGTGAGCTATAGTTTAAGTATAACAGTATGTAAGGTAGGCCACGAGATTTCAGTGCTACAAAGAGCGTTTCAAAATAGTATGATAAAGTATATGTTTAACCGTGGGCACTTGGTAACTAACTTAACGTTTATACCCCCTGAAAGTACACTTGGTAAGTGCGTATGTATACGAAGTATTAAACACTCGTTAAATGCTAGCGTGACTAGCCCGAGTGGGGATGTCAAACCCTATGGATCCATATCTAAGATTCGCGTTCACCGGTTCAAAAACCAATGACTAAACGTTACCGAGCTAAAGGAAATGTTTATGCCGTTGTATAACCCACACATATATAAAGTTTAAGAACTCGTGCCTAGTATGTAAAACGTAAAATGCGCATGTATTCTCAGTTCCCAAAATAGTTAAAGTAAAAAGGGATGCTATAACTCACAGTGGTAAAGTAGTGGTAAAGTCGAGTCGGGAAATAAGCAAGTGCGTAGGTCCGGAAAGTCCTCAACCTAAGTCAAATAGTACTAAGTTAGTAAATCGTCCCAATAGGTTTAAATGTATGTAAATTAGGTCTTAAAGGTCATCATCATTCAGACCCAGAAACAGTAAAACAGTAGGTTCCGGTGGTTCTTGGTGCTCGATGCTTATCACGGTTCTCATCCTTGATGCATATAGCTTCAAGTGTACAACTTGTTGATGTGTTTGCATCATCTTAACCAAGTTTTGACCATCATAACACAAGTGCAAGTCTAAGATATGTAGCACAACTCAATTAAGTGTTGTATGTAGTTTGATGAACCAAAGTTACATCAAAGTCTTAGATTTAACACATACATGAAATATAAAAGTAATATTGAACTACAAACTTGAAAGTAAACTAACTAATCAAGATCTTAAGATGTAGAACATAGTTCTTAGTTAGATCTTGAAGATCCAAGACCCAAAGGTCTAGATCTAAAGTTATTAAGTTAAATCTAACACAAGTGTATGAAGTTATAACTAAAAAGTTATATTTCCATGTTCTTGAACTTTTAAAGTTAACTTTAGTTCAAGAAAAATGAGATCAAAGTTAACTAGTAACACTTGACCAACAACAACATGATTCATGAATTTAAAAAGTGCAAGAATGAAGTAATAAACTAAATAAACAAGTAACTAGTTCATTGTTATCCATACTTTAAAGATTCAAGCCAAAGTCTTGATCTTTAAGAAACGTAAACTTTAAGTTTACAAACATGAATTAAAAGTATGATTTTACAACATATGAACTTACAATCTTTCAAACATTAAATGTAGAACATAAACTAGAGAGTTTAGTTCTTGTATGTTCTTAGATAATCAAGATAATATGAAGAACAAACTAAAGAGTTTGATTCTTGTAACTAGTAAGTAATATCTAACAAAGACATGTAACAAAATAACAACAATGAACAAGTAATTATACAACAACATAAAACAAGTGATGATGATGATTATGTGTGTGTGTGTTTCGGTTTTTACAAGGAAAAAAGAGAAGAGAAAGCTTCAAGTTACCTACAAGAAAGGAGAGAAAATGAGAGAAGACGTTTGAGAGAAAAATGCAAGTATGTGTGTGTGTGAGAAAGTGAAGAGTTACTAGTGCATAAGTTAACAAAATTTGAAACCAAAAACACTCCCCAAGATTCTTATGGCCGACGGTTTGGGGAAGCCTCAAGAGGAAGAGAAAAGTCCATAAGGTTCTTCATGTGTTTGTCTTAAAAGTTGGTTATTATGGGTTGTTTGCATGGGAAGTAACATGTAACAAGATTCCTTACAAGTTAATCTATCTAGTTGTAACTTAATGTAATACTTACATAAAAGATGGGCTAACTAATCCATTTAAGGGTGTAGGGTAGGCTTCTAAGCCCATGTACAATTTTAAAGCCCAAGTATGTATGTAAGTAACAAGTTAAATAAATAAGCCCAAGTCCAAATAAATAAATTAATCCAAGTAAAAAGCCCAAGTAATTAACTAGTAATCCTTAGTTAATTAAAATGATTAATAAAACTTAATCATGAATGTAAATAATATTCAAAAATATTATTCGTGTAATGTACGTGTGTCACAAAGACGTTTCGGGCATTTAAAGTCAAGTATGGTAACAAGTAAATGTATAACAATACATTCATTTAATCACAAGTATTAATAATAAATATTAATAAGTAAACGTTGGAAAATCCAGGGTCGTTACATTACCCACCTGTCAAAGAAAATTTCTTCCCGAAATTTTAAGCTGAGGTAGATGGAGGAGTCGGGAAAAGGTGAGGATACTTCTGCATCATTTGATCCTCTCGCTCCCAAGTAAACTTAAGTCCTCGTTTGGCATTCCATCGTACCCGGACGATCGGAATCTTGTTGCGTTTCAAAGTCTTGACCTCATGGTCCATAATTTCAACAGGCTCTTCCACGAAGTGGAGTTTGTCGTCAATCATAAGTTCTTCCAGTGGTATGATAAGTTCGGGTGCAGCAAGACACTTCTTCAAGTTTGACACGTAGAAGGTAGGATGAACTGAGCTCAATTGAGTTAGAAGATCCAAACGGTAAGCAATGGGTCCGACACGTTCCAAGATTTCAAAAGGACCAATGTATCGTGGGTTTAACTTTCCATGTTTTCCAAAACGGATCACACCTTTCCAAGGTGAAACCTTCAACATTACGCGGTCACCAACATTGAATTCAAAGTCTTTACGTTTAAGATCGGCATAACTCTTTTGACGATCGCGGGCAGTCTTGAGTCTAGCTTGAATTTGAGCAATCTTCTCTGTTGTTTCATGGACTACCTCGGGTCCAGTGATTTGCTTTTCGCCTACGTCAACCCAACAAATAGGAGATCGGCACTTGCGGCCATACAATGCTTCAAAAGGTGCGGCATTAATACTCGAGTGTTAACTGTTGTTGTAAGAAAATTCGGCGAGTGGCAAATGCCTTTCCCAGGCCTTTTCGAAATCAATAACACATGCACGCAACATGTCTTCCAAGGTCTGAATTGTTCGTTCACTTTGCCCGTCGGTCTGTGGGTGATAAGCAGTACTCATGTCAAGACGGGTTCCCATGGCTTCTTGTAAGGAACGCCAAAATCTCGAAGCAAAACGGGGATCACGATCTGAGATGATCGATAAAGGTACACCATGACGAGATACAACCTCTTTGACGTATAATTGAGCAAGTCTCTCCATCGTATCCGTTTCCTTCATAGCTAAGAAGTGTGCAGATTTGGTAAGACGGTCAATGATAACCCAGATGGTATCGTATCCGCCCACCGTTTTTGGTAGCTTGGTGATAAAATCCATTGTTATCCTTTCCCACTTCCATTGTGGGATTTTCGGCTATTGAAGTAACCCAGAAGGTCTTTGATGTTCGCCTTAACTTTCGAGCAAGTCAGACACTTACCGACATAAGTTGCAACGTCCTTCTTAAGATTCGGCCACCAATACTGTTCTTTAAGGTCGTGGTACATTTTGCCCGCTCCGGGATGAATCAAATATCTCGATTTGTGTGCCTCATCAAGTATAAGGTTTCGTAGATATCCATAGCAAGGTACCCAAATTCTTCCGGCATAGCATCGGATTCCAGACTCCCTAACCTCGAATCGAGAGACAAGAATGTTCAAATGTTCATGAGATATATTCTCCTCCTTGAGAGCCTCATCTTGGGCTACTCTGATCTGGCTGTTGAGGTTTGAATGGATGGTGATGTTCAGAGCCCTAACACGAAGAGGTGCCGTCCTCTCCTTTCGGCTCAAAGCGTCAGCTACAACATTGGCCTTGCCAGGATGATAGCGAAGTTCACAATCATAGTCGTTCAGCGTCTCGATCCATCGACGCTGTCTCATATTCAGTTGCTTCTGATCGAAGATGTGCTGGAGGCTTTTGTGGTCGGTGAAAATAGTGCTCTTAGTTCCATACAAATAGTGTCTCCACAATTTGAGCGCAAAGACAACGGCTCCAAGTTCGAGATCATGAGTAGTGTAGTTCCGCTCGTGAATCTTCAATTGTCGGGAGGTATAAGCGATAACCTTTGATCGTTGCATCAGTACACAACCAAAACCACTTTTCGAAGCATCGCAATAAACTACGAAATCGTCACTACCTTCAGGAAGTGATAGGATAGGTGCGGTGGTCAACTTCTTCTTCAAGGTTTGAAATGCTGATTCGTGTGCGGGTTCCCAAATGAACTTCTTCCCTTTGTGAGTCAGCGCGGTCAAAGGACGCGCAATCAGAGAAAATCCTTCAATGAATCTTCGGTAGTAACCGGCGAGACCTAGAAATTGGCGAATATGAGTCGGAGTAGTGGGGGTCTCCCACTTGTTGATACCTTCAATCTTGGCGAGATCAACTTTGATACCCTGGTCGCTCACAACATGACCCAGAAATTGGACTTCCTTCAACCAAAATTCACACTTGGAGAATTTGGCGTAAAGTTTCTCTTGTCTCAAGAGTTCAAGTACTAGTCGGAGGTGTTGCTCATGCTCTTCTTTGCTCTTGGAGTAGATGAGGATATCATCTATGAAGACGATAATGAACTTATCCAGGTATGGTTTGCAGACACGGTTCATGAGATCCATAAACACGGCAGGTGCGTTGGTTAATCCGAATGGCATCACGAGAAACTCATAATGACTATAACGAGTTCTGAATGCAGTTTTCATCATGTCACTTTCTTTCACCCTCAACTGGTGATAACCGGATCGCAAATCGATCTTAGAGTAAACGCTCGATCCTTGTAGCTGATCGAAAAGATCGTCAATTCGGGGGAGAGGATATCGATTCTTGATCGTCAATTTGTTGAGTTCACGGTAGTCGATACACATACGGAAGGATTTGTCCTTCTTCTTCACAAACAAAATAGGTGCGCCCCAAGGCGAGAAACTTGGTTGGATAAATCCACGGTCAAGTAGTTCTTGTAGTTGACTATGTAATTATTGCATCTCGGAAGGTACGAGTCTATAAGGTGCGCGAGCTACAGGTGCAGCTCCTGGCACTAAATCAATTTGAAATTCTATTGCTCTCGATGGCGGTAATCCAGGCAATTCTTCAGGAAAGACATCGGAAAATTCGTTCACAATTCGAACGTCGTTCACACTCTTCACCTCGGTTTCTACCGTTTTCACATGTGCTAGCACGACAAGACGTCCCTTCTTCATAATCTTTTGTGCTTTCACGCAACTAATGAGGTTCAGCTTCTAGGTGCATCTCTCTCCATAAATGATCAGTGGCTCACCATCTCTGTGTGGTATACGAAGAGATTTATCTCCACAGATAATATCGGCCCTTATCTTGGTCAACCAATCCATACCGACGATCACGTCAAAACTTCCCAACTTAATGGGTATCAGGTCAATCTCAAAATTTACACCAGCTATGTTGATAATAGCTCCTCGACTAATATGGTCAACTTTCTCAAGTTTTCCATTGGCGACCTCGACAAGCATACTCTCTTTTAACGGGACTAACGACCAATTAATCTTATCGCAAAAATGTCTACATACATAACTTCTATCAGCACCAGTATCAAATAGGACAGAAGCTAAAAGATTGTTGATAGTGAATATACCTGTCACCAAGTCGGGATTCTCGTGTGCATCCCTTGCATTAACGTTGAAAGCTCTACCACGGGGTGGTCCGCCGTCTTTTCTTTTGTTGGGGCACGCATTTCTAAAATGGCCCGTCTGTCCACATTCGTAGCACTTTTTCGGTCCATTGGGGTTCGCCTTCACATTCAAAGTGGTGACCTTGCAGTCCTTACCGATATGTCCAGTCCGTTGGCACTTTTCACAAACAACGTTACAATACCCAGTATGGTGCTTATAGCACCTCTTGCATTGTGGTAGGGTTTCCTTGTAGTTGGGGTTGGAGTTCCCACCGTTGTTGTTTCCTTTGAAACCCTCATGTCATTTTGCCGGGTTTTGATCATAGGTCCTTCCCCTGTTGTTATCCCATTTACGCTTCTCACTACTACCCGCTTCAGACTTAGCCTTCTCCGGTTCATCGATGATAATTTGATTCATTAAAGTATGTGCCATGCGCATTGCCTCCGGGACATTGGGTGGCTTGGACGAGGTGACGTTTCCCTTAATGCTCTTAGGAAGTCCCCAAAAGTATCTTTCCATATGCTTGAATTTCGGGGTGACCATGGTAGGACACATCAGGGCTAGTTCCAAAAACCTCCGGTTGTAACCATCAAGGTCGTTCCCAACAGCCTTTAACTGCATAAATTCAATCTCCATCTTCTGGATCTCATTCCTAGGGCAATATTCCTCAATCAGGGCCCCTTTGAATTCCTCCCATGGGGTAGCAAATGCCTCATCAATACCTTTTGCTTGAGCCAACGTGTTCCACCACGTTAGTGCGCCGTCAGACAGAGTGCATGAAGCAAACTTGGTTTTATTCGCTTCCGAACAGTTACTAACTCGAAACACATATTCTAATTTCTCGAACCATCTAGTGAGACCAACCGGCCCCTCTGTTCCACTAAAGTTGTGAGGTTTGCAGCTTTGGAACTCTTTGTACGTGCACCCATTACGAACGGGTTAAATAACCGGTGGTGGTGGCGGTGGAGCTTGGGGTTGCATTTCCGCAATGGCTGCGGCTACCCTTTCGGCAATCATCTCCTCGATTTGGGCTGCGGTAGGTGTTGATGTTGATCGTCGCCATGGTGTTTTAAACAAAAATTTTGACTCAAGTCAAAATCCAGTATTCAAATAGTAATAATACAGTATATGGTAACCAACATGGAATCAACACATCACATGTTTACTAAGTAATGCAACCAGGTACAAATACCACAGAATCATACAGTAACGTAAATAGAATATCGTGCAAGAATTAAATAACGTATAGTTCCATTCATTAATAATAATAAGTTGCATACATCAGCATAGGTTCGTACAATACATAAGTAATACATAAAACTACAACTAGATTACATAATGAAATCTACTACAAAAGCCCTACGGTGAAGGTGGGTGTAGGATGTCCAATACGTGGGACATCTGGTCCTCGAGCTCAGTTACCCGAGCACGGAGGATCTCCACATCCCTCATCAGTTCCTCGATAGAGGGAGTGGGTGGGGCAGGCGGTGCAGTCAGTACGGGTGGTACTGGTGGAGCTGGTAGTGCTGACGGTCCGGCTCCAGAAGTAGAGGCTGCAAGGAGGTAAGGCTTACGGATGAAGGGATCAGCAGGATACGGCACAAGCCGCTTACGGGCGGTAACCCTACGATGCCGACCAAATGCGTCAGTGAATGCTCGACCTCCGTTGATCCCCGGAATAATGGTGCCGTCGAAACGGTACCGCTTCTTCGGCGGGGTGGAGGGTGGCTGAACAAGTGCATCATCAAGGTCCTCCTCGTCAGAGTCATCGTCACTGGAGTCGTCTGTGGATGAGTTTTCGGATGAAGGGTCATCAGAATCATGTGGAGGTGGCTGCACGGGTGGCTGTACTGGCTCTCCTCGGGCGGCCATCATCTCTCGGTATCTAAAAGGCGGGATCGGCACGAGTCGTCCATCAGGAGCGCGTCGGCACCAATGAAGATACTGATTACAGAATGGACCTTCCCCAAATTCTGCAGGAATCACAACACCACCGGGATGGTGCTGTGGCTCCTGAGGTACCGGGGCAAGTGGAGCTGGAATCTCCGGGAGGTCCTGGGCTCCGTCTGCAGTACCCACTGGGGCAGGCGCATGACTGCTAGCTCCAGAGGATGAAGCGCCGGGGTCACTGGTGGGTAACGGGATCGGTGTGTCGGCAGTAGCAGTAGGTGAGGTGGCTGACAAGTCTGAACTGCCCAAAATGATAGCAGGTGGAATATCCGACATCTGAACAAGGAAAAATAAATTTTCCATGTCAGTAAGTCATAAAGCAAGCACGTATTAGGCCAAGTAACTACAACAGTCTAGATCATGTATAACAGTAAGTAGCATGGCAATAACGACGAGTATCATGCAATTGAAAGCAGATGATAGCATGCAGTAGTGAAATCATGTAATAGCATACGGCATATAGCAGTAAAAGTAAGCAGCAGCATGCAGTAAGTTTAGCGGAAACAAGTAAACTAGCAAGTTGTAGATTAGTCCTATTAGTGAATCCTACTCGGGTCGGTCTTGACTCACTAATGCAACCTAATTCCCTACAACCAATGCTCTGATACCAAATGTGATGCCCCATACAAAACCATCGTGTACGAATCATCAACAACAGTATCATTACAAGGTCAAACACTATATGCTATTTCAAAATACGTTTGCATTCAAGATAAAAGGTGATGTCTTAACCAACATCAGTGTTTAACAACCAAAAGTATGCTTCAATGAATAGAAGCAATTAGAAATAGTACGTGACCCTCAGGTCGTTACAAATCATAGTTCAAAAGTATTAAAGTTTGAATGCAAGATAAAGTAGTTCATGCGGTGACATCTCTAAAGCAGCGGGTGTCTACAGCAAGACTAGTACACAGCGGAAGCAACTTTAAGCACCTGAGAAAAACATGCTTAAAAATGTCAACACAAAGGTTGGTGAGCTATAGTTTAAGTATAACAGTATGTAAGGTAGGCCACGAGATTTCAGTGCTACAAAGAGCGTTTCAAAACAGTATGATAAAGTATATGTTTAACCGTGGGCACTTGGTAACTAACTTAACGTTTATACCCCCTGAAAGTACACTTGGCAAGTGCGTATGTATACGAAGTATTAAACACTCATTAAATGCTAGCGCGACTAGCCCGAGTAGGGATGTCAAACCCTATGGATCCATATCTAAGATTCGCGTTCACCGGTTCAAAAACCAATGACTAAACGTTACCGAGCTAAAGGGAATGTTTATGCCGTTGTATAACCCACACATATATAAAGTTTAAGTACTCGTGCCTAGTATGTAAAATGTAAAATGCGCATGTATTCTCAGTTCCCAAAATAGTTAAAGTAAAAAGGGATGCTATAACTCACAGTGGTAAAGTAGTGGTAAAGTCGAGTCGGGAAATAAGCAAGTACGTACGTCCGGAAAGTCCTCAACCTAAGTCAAATAGTACTAAGTCAGTAAATCGTCCCAATAGGTTTAAATGTATGTAAATTAGGTCTTAAAGGTCATCATCATTCATCATCTAACAAAAGGTGTAAAGTAAGTTTCATTCTAGAAAAGAGTTTAAAACAAAGGCTGACTTTGATCAGTCACCACAGCCTCTATACCTACTGAAATAAGGTGAGACCAGTGGCCATGGCTCCGTATATGAGTCCTCTAGTTTTGGTAAAAATTCCAGAAGCAAAATCGTCTTCGTTTGACCGTGGCGTTCGGAGGACCATAGATCCTAAACCGTAACTCGGATTAAGACGAGTCCTAAATGAAAAGTTATCTAATAGAATAGAGG
Organism: Rutidosis leptorrhynchoides; assembly: GCF_046630445.1. Lineage (NCBI taxonomy): Eukaryota > Viridiplantae > Streptophyta > Magnoliopsida > Asterales > Asteraceae > Rutidosis > Rutidosis leptorrhynchoides. The sequence goes on along the minus strand of NC_092334.1, from coordinate 505,334,305 downwards.
TAACTGAAAATCATCTTTACAGTAGCCCAGGTCGTACTGATCAGACCCAAAAATAGTAAAACAGTAGGTTCCGGTGGTTCTTGGTGCTTGATGCTTATCACGGTTCTCATCCTTGATGCTTATAGCTTCAAGTGTACAACTCGTTGATGTGTTTGCATCATCTTAACCAAGTTTTGATCATCATAACACAAGTGCAAGTCTAAGATATGTAGCGCAACTCAATTAAGTATTGTATGTAGCTTGATGAACCAACGTTACATCAAAGTCTTAGATTTAACACATACATGAAATATAAAAGTAATATTGAACTACAAACTTGAAAGTAAACTAACTAATCAAGATCTTAAGATGTAGAACATAGTTCTTAGTTAGATCTTGAAGATTCAAGACCCAAAGGTCTAGATCTAAAGTTATTAAGTTAAATCTAACACAAGTGTATGAAGTTATAACTAAAAAGTTATACTTCCATGTTCTTGAACTTTTAAAGTTAACTTTAATTCAAGAAAAATGAGATCAAAGTTAACTAGTAACACTTGACCAACAACAACATGATTCATGAATTTAAAAAGTGCAAGAATGAAGTAATAAACTAAATAAACAAGTAACTAGTTCATTGTTGTTCATACTTTAAAGATTCAAGCCAAAGTCTCGATCTTTATGAAAAGTAAACTTTAAGTTTACTAACATGAATTACAAGTATGATTTTATAACATATGAACTTACAATCTTTCAAACATTAAATGTAGAACATAAACTAAAGAGTTTAGTTCTTGTATGTTCTTGGATAATCAAGATAATATGAAGAACAAACTAAAGAGTTTGATTCTTGTAACTAGTAAGTAATATCTAACAAAGACATGTAACAAAATAACAACAATGAACAAGTAATTATACAACAACATAAAACAAGTGATGATGATGATTGTGTGTGTGTGTGTGTTTCGGTTTTTGCAAGGAAAAAAGAGAAGAGAAAGCTTCAAGTTACCTACAAGAAAGGAGAGAAAATGAGAGAAGAAGTTTGAGAGAAAAATGTAAGTATGTGTGTGTGTGAGAAAGTGAAGAGTTACTAGTGCATAAGTTAACAAAATTTGAAACCAAAAACACTCCCCAAGATGCTTATGGCTGACGGTTTGGGGAAGCCTCAAGAGGAAGAGAAAAGTCCATAAGGTTCTTCATGTGTTTGTCTTAAAAGTTGGTTATTATGGGGTGTTTGCATGGGAAGTAACATGTAACAAGATTCCTTACAAGTTAATCTATCTAGTTGTAACTTAATGTAATACTTACATAAAAGATGGGCCAACTAATCCATTTAAGGGTGTAGGGTGGGCTTCTAAGCCCATGTACAATTTTAAAGCCCAAGTATGTATGTAAGTAACAAGTTAAATAAATAAGTCCAAGTCCAAATAAATAAATTAATCCAAGTAAAAAGCCCAAGTAATTAACTAGTAATCCTTAGTTAATTAAAATGATTAATAAAACTTAATCATGAATGTAAATAATATTCAAAAATATTATTCGTGTAATGTACGTGTGTCACAAAGACTCGTTTGATGTATGTGAATCTTGTTTACAAGGAAAAATGACTAAAGCACCTTTCAAAGGGACCTATGAAAGGGCTAAAGACTTATTAGGATTAATACATTCGGATGTATATGGACCCTTTAAGCCCATGACTAGGAATGGTGAAAGATACTTCGTTACTTTCATTAATGACTTCAGTCGTTTCGGATATGTCTACTTGTTAAGACACAAGGACGAAACTTTTGAAGCATTCAAAGAATATCAAAACAAAGTGCAAAATCAACTCAACAAGACAATCAAGATACTTTGTACCGATAGAGGAGTTGAATACCTAAGCGATGCTTTTCAAGATCATCTTAAAAGTTGTGGGATTATCTCGCAACTTACTCCTCCTAGAACACCCCAACTTAATGGAGTATCCGAAAGGAGGAACTGAACCCTAATGGATATGGTTCGATCTATGATGGCAAGAAGCTCGTTACCTCTATCATTTTGGGGTTATTGTCTAAGCTCCGCGGCTCGTATTCAAAATATGGCCCCAACCAAGAAAGTGGAACGAACTCCTTATGAGATGTGGTTTGGAAAACCTCCTTCTCTATCATACTTGAAAGTATGGGGATGTGAAGCTTATCCTAAGCGTTTCGTCGCTAATAAGCTGAATGCTCGATCCATGAAGTGTATCTTCATAGGATATCCCAAGGATGATATGGGATACTATTTCTATGATCCAATCGAGCAAAATGTATTTGTTGCTCGGAAGGCGGAATTCCTTGAAACTAAGTTCCTTATGGAAGGTAATAGTGAAAGGAAGATAGATCTTGAAGAGGTTCATGATCAAAAGGATGATACACAATTAGTTGACACTAGCACTCAACATCAAAATGTTGAGAATGATCACATGGGTGATCAAAGTATACAAGACGTTCATAGATCTGGTAGGATAAGTAATCCTCCTGAGAGATGTGGGTCTCTCATGGATGGTTGCTATGTGGTTGATTTGGATGAACCAATAATCTACCAAGATGCTTTATCAAGGATTGATAAAGACAAATGGCAGGAACCCATGAACGTTGAGATGCAATCCATGTATGACAACCAAGTTTGGGAACTAGTTATACAACCGAATGGCTCTAAGTTAGTTGATTGTAAATGGCTTTTCAAGAAGAAAACCAACATGCATGGAAACTTGGATACATATAAAGCTAGACTTGTAACAAAAGGTTTCACTCAAACTCAAGTAGTTGACTATGATGAAACTTTTTCGCCTGTGGCAATGCTAAAGTCTATCAGGATATTATTTGCCATTGCTGCCCATTATGATTACGAGATATGACAAATGGATGTCAAGACCGCTTTCCTGAATGGATATCTTGAGGAAGATGTCTATATGGTTAAGCCCGAAGGTTTTGTTGATCCGATATCCTAACAAAGTATGCAAGTTAAAGAAGTCAATCTACGTATTGAAACAAGCATCTAGAATGTGGAATCATCGCTTTAATGAGGAGGCCAAGAAATTTGGCTTCATTAAAAATGGTGATGAAGCTTGTGTATACAAGAAAGCTAGTGGGAGCACTATCATGTTCCTTGTACTATATGTGGATGATATATTATTATTTGGAAATGATATTCCGACGATGCAAGGTGTTAAAACTTGGCTAAGTAGATGCTTCTCCATTAAAGATCTTGGAGAAGCACAATACATTTTGGGGATTGGGAACTACAGGGATAGATCCAAGAAATTGATAGGTTTGAATCAAAGTGCATACATTGAAAAGGTCTTGAAAAGGTTCAAGATGGAGAACTCTAAGAAAGGTTTGGTACATATTTAAAGAGGAACGCTTCTCAGTTCATCTCAGTGCCCCACCACGAAAGATGAACAAGAGATAATGAAGAATGTCCCATACGCGTCTGCTATTGGGTCAATCATGTATGCAATGATATGCACTAGACCAGATGTGTCATGCGCTCTTAGCTTGACAAGTAGATACTAGAATAACCCTGGAAATAGTCATTAGGTTGCGGTTAAAAGTATATTGAAATACCTTAGGAGGACTAAGGATATGTTTCTAATATATGGGTCTGGTGAGGAGGAACTCGCAGTAAAAGGTTACGTGGACACGAGTTTCCAAACTGATTGAGATGATTCTCGATCACAATCCGGTTTTGTCTTCATGTTAAATGGAGGTGCGGTCTCTTGGAAGAGTTCAAAACAGGATGTTGTTGCATTATCCACTACAGAGTCAGAGTACATTGCCGCCTCATTGGCAGCTCAGGAAGCTGCATGGATGAAGAAATTCATCGACAACTTAGGAGTGGTCCCTTCCATTCAGGACCCTCTTGAGATCTTTTGTGACAACGAGGGTGCGATTGCTCAAATCAAGAAACCTCATGCTCACCAAAAGACCCGTCACATTGAGCGGAGGTTCAACTACATAAGGGATGAAGTTGAAAAGGGAAAGATATGTATTCGCAAAGTTCACACAGATCTTAATATAGCGGATCCACTCACGAAGCTCTTACATGGAGCAAAACATGAGGGACATGTTTGTGCATTAGGGATTTGTTATTTTAGTGATTGGTCATGATCTGTTTTAAGTATTGTAACGGAACGAAGATGTTCAAACTCATTAATATAACTATGGTGTTAATTTATTTTGAGTCATGTTCCTATTTTGCATATTTTATCCATGACTAAGCTATTATTCTAAATTTCGTAGTCGATCACATTTGTGGGAACAAGTGTGAGGTCTAAACTATTATGAACTTGGATTGGTATGCATTCAAAGGGATGAATGTGGAGCAAGGTTGCTACCAAGGTTCATAGATATTTGTGGGATACAAATATTGGAAGACCCTCCTTTGTGGTTGATCACATGTAATCTTGAGTAAAGGCGAATATCATTGTATCCTCTGACCTGAGATACATATTGGGTTCGGATGTTTATCAAGTATTGTGCCTTGATTCTTTCCTTCGCTATTCTGAAATATGGTAGTTCATAAGGAAGAGCTCAGGTATGATACAAGGTATATATTTAGGACGTATGTAGTCAAGATGGAATTTATCCCTCTTATTCGTTGAGAGTCAGATGTCTAAGGCCTGATAAAGTTAAATCTAGAAGAGAGTGATCACTCTGTGTCTCTTGGATTTAACATGACATCTAGGACAAAAGGATGTAATGAAAGATTCACCTATTCATGTTCGAGTTGGGATCTCGAAAGGTATGATGTTATTGAATGGCACAAAGTCATAACATATTGGGGGTGATGGAAGGTCGTTAAGTGGTATCCATCACTTGCATTAATTTCCTATGTTTATCGTGCAAGTGGGAGATTGAAGGTATTTCGTATGCCCGAGAGACATATTAAATTAAGGTGGCTAATATGTTTTGATCCAAGTCGGGTCATACCCAATAACAAGCTTACCGACACCTTATTCGTATTTAATCTTAACGATTGGTTCGTTGATTATAATACACGACACTTGAATTATAAGAAAAATGGTTTTCTTAAATCACTTGATATGTATATATAAATTATGGAATAATTTATATAATGCAGATTTAATTATTTATTGGTTAAATAATTAATTAAGTTATGTTACATTTTATAAAATGGGTTTCATAAATAAGGTATACATAACTAATATATGGAAGATTATAAAATATATTTAATAAAATCTAATTTTATAAAATTATTTAAATTAAATGGAAGTGGCATTGGAAGTAGGAGTTCTTGTGCCCAAGACACCATCCATTATCCATTTAATTCCCATATCCATATGCATGTATCTAGTCCTCTTAGTGACCACATACACATGCAAATACACATATCAAGTAAATGGAAAAAGCTCTCCTTCTACTACTTGTTTTTTTGGCCGAAATTTTCAAAGGAGAGTAGGAGGTGTTCTTGAGTTTTTTTATAGGCAAAATTCAAGTGTAAAAATCCTAACCAAATCAAGAGGGTGTTGGTGCACAAGCTTGGGGTATATCAACTTGAGGCTTCATCCATTTGGAGCTTGCTTTTCATCATCATCTTCGCCACCCACCTCCTAACTTGGAGAAGGTATAATCTCTTAACTCACTTGTAGTTTGTAAGCATATTTCACAACTTGATCCGATTTGGGATTTGACTTTAATTGGTTAAAGAATAACATGTTTGTAATCGGTTTTACACGCTTCCGTAAAGTTTATTTCTTAAAATGGGTTTTAAGTTTTTGAAACATGTTAAATCCCAACACATTTGTCATACCCCCCAAATAGGGCCGAGGGTAAATATGACTTTTCCAATATCATCACACAGTTATATAAATGAGAACGACTCTAAATGAGACGTTTAATAAAATCAATAATTCAATTGCAGCGGAAAACGAAATATCATCACACAGTTATATAATCGAGAACGACTCTAAATGAGACGTTTAATAAAATCAATAATTCAATTGCAGCGGAAAACGAAATGTTTTACATGGTAAACCCAAATGTGATAAATGTTTAACAAATGCTAAAATATAAATTATGTGGACTACGATGCAACAGCAAGCAAGCAACATAGGGCAGCACATAAGCTATTCTTCACCTGAGACAAACATGCTTAAAATGTCAACTCAATGGTTGAGTGAACATCATAGGTTTAATAGTTAATAAGTTTAGACCACAAGATTTATTTCAAAACATAAAAATTTTCAATATGCCATGAGTTCTAATATCGAGCTAAACATTAAAACCCCTGACACTGTACGGGTGTCGGTAATCATTATTATGTACCCCCTTGACGATCGGTCAATGGGTAGAGACGTCGCTCCCAATAGGCCTACTCACAATAATTAAGCTTGCAACATTTTAATTCCTGTAATTAACGATATTATGGCGGGGATGTGCATGTAAAGATATAATCAATACAAGTTAATAAAAGTCTCACGAAGTTGCATATCAAAAAGTTTAGGCACTTGTGTCTAAATTGTAAATCATTTAAAAGTAAGCATGTGTCTCACCCCAATATTTATAAAATACAATAAAATATGTAAAAATTGTAAATCATTTAAAAGTAAGCATGTGTCTCACCCCAATATTTATAAAATACAATAAAATATGTAAAAAGCGGGGCTATGAGTTCACCTTAGTAGCACAGAAGAGTTATTCCACAAAAGAAATGAATTGAACGGAAGAACGTGATCGGGATCTCAACCTAGAGATAGAATGTACGATCAGATGCTGCCTAATAGACATAAGTATAGTAACTATACTAATGATAACGGTTTTCTAAAAGAAATTCCATTTTTGGAAAGGTTACTATTTATGGAAAGTTTCCACTTTTAGTAACTTTCCAATTATAGAAAGTTCGGGCTATAATCTTTAGCAAGACGTTGTATAACTTTCTCAAATTTCGTTGCCATCATACAAATCACTCTGATGATCATTTGTTACCGGGCGCCCAGGATTCTTGACCAGAATCTATGTCTTGACCAGAATCTATGTCTTGACCAGAATCAGAAATATTAATTTTTATAAAACTTATTAATCATCAAGCTAATTATCATGCATTTAGAAAAAATTTATGAAGTGCAAAATATTTTATTTGTTTTTGGTTTGGGGTTTGGCCGAAAAAAACAAGAAAAAGAAAAAGAAACCGAAAAATAAAGAAAGAAAAAGAAGAAAAGAAAACTCATAATTTTTCTAGGGTTTTGAGAGCTCCCAAAAATTTGATGTGAAAATTATGAGAGGGTTAAAGCCTATTTATAGATTTAAAATACTTGGGCTCCAAGAAAATACACATTCCTTTTAAACACAAAATCAATTTAATTTCCCCTTTTTTTTATTCGGCCGACTTAGGCCTTTTTATTATTTTTTATTTTTTTATTAAATGGAACAATCTAGAATATCTTGTATTTTATTTTCTTTTATTTAATTATCATAACTTATTATATATTTACATATATATTTTGGTATATACATATACATATATATTTTTATAATTAATTTACAAATTTACATTTGTAACCCATTACTTAATCATTTTATATATTTACTCATAATTATATTTTATTAATATTTTATTTACATTAATATAGATTATATACATTTTAATACGTAGTATATATATTTAATAATAATAATAATAATAATAATATTATTATTATTATTATTATTATTATTAGGGTTAGGGTCAGGGTTACATTAAATGATTAGGGTTTACACTAAATGATTAGGTTTAGGGTTTAGTTCATTAATTACGAGTATTAATTACTTCATTTAATATGTCCGGATAACAACCCTAATAATAATGTACGAAACAACAATGGAACCCTAGGGGCATTATATTCATTACAGAGTGGAAAAATGAGGGTTGTTATAGTACCTCTCCGTTAATTTAAACTTCATCCCGAAGTTTCAGGAAGACTTCTCTGATGTATCAGCAATTGGAAAAAGATGAGGATATTTCCGTTTCATCTGGTCTTCACGTTCCCAGGCATACTCGGGGCCTCTTCGTGAATTCCAGCGGATCTTAACAATAGGAATAGAGCTTTGTTTCAAACCTTTAACCTCACGATCCATAACCTCTATCGGTTCTTCAACAAAATGCATTTTATCATCAACGCGGGTATCTTCCAATGGAATAACAAGTGTATTATCAGCAAGACACTTTTTAATATTTGAGACAAGAAATACATCATGCACATTATTAAGCTCAGTGGGTAATTCTAATCGATATGCCATAGGACCAACTCTTTCAATAATCTTGAAAGGTCCAACATAACGTGGACCTAATTTGCTTCGCTTACCAAAACGAACGAAGCCCTTCCAAGGGGATACTTTCAACATGACTTTATCACCAACTTGGAATTCTAAATCTTTCTGATGTTTATCAGCATAGCTCTTTTGTCAGCTGCTTGCAGTTTCTAATCGTTTCTTAATCTGAACGAGCTTTTCGGTAGTTTCATGTATTATTTCAGGACCAGTTAACTGTCTGTCCTCTAATTCATCCCAACACAGTGGGGATCTACATTTTCATCCGTATAAGGCTTCAAAAGGTGCAGCCATAATACTTGAGTGATAGCTGTTGTTGTAAGAATATTCAGCTAAAGGCAAGTGTCTATCCCAACCTTTGCCAAAATCGATAACACAAGCGCGTAGCATATCTTCCAATGTCTGAATGGTTCGTTCACTTTGACCATCAGTTTGTAGATGATAAGCTGTACTCATGCCGAGTTGAGTTCCTAGAGCAGATTTTAAATTTTTCCAAAATCTAGAAACAAATCGACTGTCGCAATCAGAGATGATTGAGATAGGAACTCCATGACGTGAGACAATCTCTTTGATATAGAGTTGTGATAATTTCTCCATCTTGTTGGTTTACTTGATCGGTAAGAAATGTGCAGATTTTGTAAGACGATCAACTATGACCTAAATAGTATCGTTGTCGTTTGAAGTCTTGGGCAACTTAGTAACGAAATCCATAGTGATACATTCCTACTTCCACTGCGGAATATTCGGCTGTTGAAGTAAACCTGATGACTTTTGATGCTCTGCCTTAACTTTCAAACAAGTAAGGCACTTGCTCACATAATCAGCAATGTCAGATTTTAGATTAGGCCACCAATAGAATTCTTTAACATCGTGATACATTCTACTGGAGCCTGGGTGAATAGAATAACTAGTTTTATACGCTTCATCCAAGACTAGTTTTCGAAGATTTTCAAAATTTGGGACCCAGATTCGGTTATTGAAATACCTTGTTCCGTTTCCCTTGAGTTCAAGTTGCTTTTCGAGACCCTTCATTACCTCAAATTGGACATTCTCTTCCTTCAATGCCTCAAGTTGCGCCTCACGAATTTGAGATGTAAGATTCGTACGAATACGTATATTTAAAGCTCGGACTCGGATCGGTTTGGCACGATCCTTTCTACTAAGGGCATCGGCTACTACATTCGCCTTGCCAGGATGATATCGAAGTTCACAATCGTAGTCATTTAATAACTCAATCCAACGCCTCTGCTATGACGACCCGGAAATTTCCGACCAAATTTAACCTTAATCTTTATATGGTTTTGACAGGATAAGAAAAGTCTATTAGGTTAAGTCTCTGAAATTTTGAACTGTTTCATATATTCATTTGACCTTCGACTGTTCTCGATGATTCACGAACAACTATTGTAAATAGATACATATATATTTAAATATATAAATATATATATGCTAATTTGAAATATAATTGGATGTACTATATGATTTAAATATTAGAAATAAATAAATATATAAAATAACAAACGATATAATAAAATTATTATTTAAAATGAATCCATATATATATATATATATATATATATATATATATATATATATATATATATATATATATAGAATATATTAAAAATAAATATTTAATGATTATAATACTCGTTTGATGTTTTGATTTATATTAAATTCAAACTTATATGATTTTAAAAATAAACGGTGATCCGAAAATGAGTTACATAAATTATAGGATCATTAAATATATATTTAGAATCTAATTTGATAAATTTTAACATTTCGATTATGTTACCTGGGATCGAGCACGGACAGTTTATTTAATAATTTTAAACTGTTAATGACCGAATTTAATATAAAAAGATAGGAGTTTTATGTATACTTTATCCGTCATCGTTTAAACAACAGAACACGATATATTCTTTCGGGAATTTAATGTCGGCAGAATATATGATGGCTACACTGTTTACACGTTTTATTTCTTTACTTCATGATACTTCTCCACCAACTTGATATATATTTAACACTCTTATACTTAGTTATATATAGATATAGGAGATTTGATTTAAAGCAACCAAAAATGACAATATAATTGTTTGCATATATAAAAATCAACGCATAAACCCCACCCCAAATCAATTTGCTTCTTTTGTCCTGATTTTTCCGTGATTTAATGTCGATTAAAATGGTGTAATGTGTTTGTTTATTCCCTTCCACTGACACTTAGTAGCTATCTCTTCTATATATCTATATATTGTATATACTAGTATATGTTACATGACAAAAACCCCACAATCCCTTTTCACGTCAAAACCATATGGACAACACCCACTTTTTCTTATCTTTTAATTATAATCATCATCACTAAACCTATTTCTTCATCCTTCCTGCAATCTACGATGACCATCACCTTCATCCTTCTCGCTAATCATCAAAATCAACATCATCATCATCTTTGCAACCCGAATTATTTAAGCTCGTTATTAATTGTATTCGAACCACGCGTATACCACCACTTTCACCCATTTACCACCTTCGTTTGATTCACCACTGATCACTCTCGATCACCTCAATCCAAAACACACGGTTACTGCTACTTTCTTTCACATCTATCTTATGTTTCGGGTTAAACCAAGAATAGGAACAACATCACAATTCACCATGGATCACCACCACAGCTGCTATACTTCGTTCTTTTCTGATTTAGCAACCAAACCAGGCTGTTGTATTGTTCACTGCTACGCGCTAGTTTTATGTTTTGGACGGAAAACCCAACCACCACAGCCTTTGACTCCTGCTTCGGCTGCAACTATTTTTCTGTGTAAGCTGCTGCTTATTTTCGTTGCACCACAACCATTTCAAACCCATTTAAAACAACCACCTTTAATCACCTTCTCTCAACTGAAAATCTATCTTCTTCAACCTTAAACAAACCATCACTTAAACCACCTCTCTCTCTCTACATCTCACTCTATCCAACTCTCTCTCTCTCTTAAATTGTTCGAAGATCATCACCTGCCACTTGTTTTCTGTTTTGGAACCGTGAACAAACTACACACATATAAACTACTGCGTATGCTTTGCTTGTGATCTTTAAACCGTAAAGGTAATTAGAATGATGATCTTTATGATGATTACACATGATACAACAGTAATGATTATGTTAGAATGATTAAAGTGTGATAATGACGTGTTGATTTATTCCCAGATGAACCCCACCACACCTCAATCATTTGTTCAATTGAAAACGTAATGGTTCTTGGGGTCGAATCCTTATTCTGATCTTCTGTTGGGCTTTTGAACCCATTTAACCAAACAACACTTGAAACTTTGGGCCGTGTTATTTAGTTTGAAATTTATAGTTGGGCTTATGATAATACCTTTGGGCCGAAGGAGTGTTGGGCCGAGATATAGTTAATTTTCGGTTGGACTAAAAATATGATGAGGACATGATTAATTTAATGACAATTAAGATACATGATGCATGAGGAACGAGATGACGATAATGGATTAATGATGATGATTTACGCTTATAATGATAAAATAATAATAATATGGTTATGATACATAATTAAGACATACGATGATGAAATGATAACATGGAGTGATGATGATATAGATGATGATGTTATTAGATGATAATGATGAGATGTTTAGACGAGAGAGATGATCATTAGATGGTAATATTAGATTAAGATTATGATACGGTTATGATAATGTTGTGATTACTATAGACAAAGATGATAGAGATCATAAAGGTGATGATGATTATAATGTTGTGTGGATGATGATGTTCCAATATAATGATGATATGATTTTGATGACGATCACGATTATGATGGTGATGATTAAGATTGGTGATCCTAGGATGACAATGATAGAACACAAAGTAAAATGATGATGGAAGAATGGTTTAGGTTGTTATCGGGTTAGCGGGATGTCGCGGGTTCGAGCCCGGACTTGGGCATTTTTTAGGACTACTTCCTTGAGGTAGTTTACTTATTACTCTTTATTAATATTATCATTATTATTATTATTATATTTATTATTATTATCATTATTAACATTATTTTTATCATTATTATTATTAGTATATAAAGATACAACTTTTTATTATTATTTTACCAAATAAATATTAGTTATACAAAAACTTATTTAATACATATAACATAACTATATAACATAACTATATTAATATTTTTATAAATACTAATTATTTATTTAAAGTATATAAGATAAATATAGTTAATTTAAATTATTAAATGAAACATATAATTTACTAAAATAACCATTAATAATAATATATATAAATTATTTGATTACAATTATATGTATTAATATATATACATGATATAGGTTCGTGAATCCGAGATCAACCTTGCATTGTTCAGTTCTGTCGTATGAATATTTTTACTACAAAATATTGGATTGTGAGTTTCATTACTCCATTTTTAAATGCTTTTGCAATATATATTTTTGGGACTGAGAATACATGCGCTTTTATAAATGTTTGATGAAATAGACACAAGTAATTGAAACTACATTATATGGTTGAATGATCGAAGCCGAATATGCCCCTTTTTGCTTGGTAGCCTAAGAATTAGTAAACCGATCTACTAATTGACTCGAATCCTAAAGATAGATCTATTGGGCCTAACAAACCCCATCCATGATTGCGGATGCTTTAGTACTTCGATGTTGTTTTATCATGTCCGATGGATGTCCCGGAATGATAGGGGATATTCTTATATGCATCTTGTTAATGTCGGTTACCAGGTGTTCAATCCATATGAATGATTTTTATGCATGCATGTTGGTTACAAGAAATGGAAATATGAAATTCTTGTGGTCTATTAAAATGATGAAAATGATCGATTATGATAAACTAATGAACTCACCAATCTTTTGGTTGACACTTTAAAGTATGTTTATTCTCAGGATTGAAAGAAATATTCCGCTGTGCATTTTCTCAATTTAAAGATATTACTTGGAGTCATTTATGGCATATTTCAAAAGACGTTACATTCAAGTCGTTGAGTTCAGTAAATTTTATGATTAAGTAAATGACAGATTAGATCATTTATAGTTTGATATTATGAAATGGTATGCATGCCTGTCAACTTTCGATGTAATGAAAGTTTGTCTTTTAAAACGAATGCAATGTTTGTAAAATGTATCATATAGAGGTCAAATACCTCGCAATGTAATCATATATTATTGTATTCGTTCTTATGGATTAGGACGGATCTTTACATCTGCCTCATGTTCAATTGCTTCTGGCCAAAGATATGTTGAAGACTTTTATGATCGGTAAACACCATGATTCTGACCCCATAGAGGTATTGTCTCCACATCTTTAGTGCAAATACCACAGCTCCTAATTCCAGGTCATGTGTGGTATAGTTCTTCTCATGTTTCTTCAACTGTCTAGATAACCTTTTCACGTTGCATCAAAACACATCCGAAACCTTGATTTGAGGCATCACAATAGACTACAAAATCTTCAGTACCTTCAGGTAATGATAGAATCGGGGCTGTGGTCAATTTATCCTTCAGAACCTTGAAAGCAGATTCCTGTTCTTCGGACCACTCAAACTTCTTCCCCTTATGAGTTAGCTTGGTAAGAGGTTTGGCTAGAATAGAAAAATCTTTGATGAACCTTCGGTAACAACCAGCAAGTCCCAAAAATTGGCGAATATGTTTCGCACTCTTAAGCACTTCCCAGTTTTGGATAGCGGTTATGTATTCCTTCACTATCAACTACATGTTCGAGAAATTGTACAGTTCGTAGCTAAAATTCACACTTGGAGAACTTAGCATACAATTGTTCCTTCTTTAAGAGCTCTAGAATCAATCGCAAGTGTTGCTCATGCTCCTTCTCGCTCTTGGAGTAGATTAGAATGTCATCGATAAAGACGATTACGAACTTGTCAATATATGGTTTACATACACGGTTCATAAGATCCATGAATACAGCTGGAGCATTGGTTAAACCAAAAGGCATGACAAGAAACTCATAGTGTCCGCAATGAGTTCGGAAAGCAGTCTTAGAAACATCAGCTTCTTTGACTCTCAGTTGATGATAACCGGACCTAAGATCAATCTTCGAGTAGATGCTTGATCCTTGCAGTTGGTCAAACAGGTCATCAATGCGCGGAAGTGGGTAACAATTCTTGATGGTTAGCTTGTTGAGTTCACGGTAATTAATACACATCCTCAACGTACCATGTTTCTTCTTGACGAAAAGTACGGGTGCTCCCCACGAAGACGAACTAGGGCGAATGAAACCTTTCTCCAAAAGTTCTTGGAGTTGATTAGATAATTCTTTCATCTCTGGTGAAGCTAAGCGGTATGGTGCTTTTGCAATAGGTGTAGCACCAGGGGCCAGATCAATCTGAAACTCAACCTGTCGTTGGGGAGGGAGACCAGGGTGTTCTTCAGGAAATACTTCAGGAAAGTCTCTAACTACCGATACATTTTCAATGTGTTTTTCTTTCGATTCGACTTCCTTAACATGAGCCAAAATGGCTTGGTATCCTTTCATTAGATACTTGCGGGTCTTGATGCAAGAGATGATGTTGAGTTTGGAACCACTCATCTCCCCTTGAACAATTAAGGTTTCCCCATTTTCAAGAGGCATGTTAATGGTTTTCTCATAGCACATGATTGAAGCTCTTAATGGGCGTAACCAATCCATCCCTACGACTACATCGAAGCTCCTTAATTCGATTGGCAATAGGTCGATCTTAAAGTGTTTGTTCGATAAAACCAGATCACAGTTTTTATACACATTGTCTACTTTCATAACCTTACCATTTGCTACTTCTACAAGACGCTTAATTTCTAAGGCTTATGGTTTTTCAGTGAATAAGGTACAAAATTCAGTAGACACATAACTTCTATCAGCACCAGAATTGAATAAAACAGTAGCATAGAAGTTGTTAACAAGAAACGTACCCGTAATCACTTCATCATCATCACGGGCTTCTTGGATGAACTAGCATCATCAGTAGCAGGAGTCTCTGGCTCCTTCCTCTTAGGTGAGGGAGTCTTAGTAACAGGAGGTTCAACTTCCTCCTCGGAATCATCTTCTAAACTATATATGACTCCAAGACCATCATAAGCCGGATTAGCCTCCTCATTAGCTGGTTCTTGATCCTATTCCTCTTCTTCGGGTTCGGACTCTTCCTCGGGTTCCCCCTCGGAATCATACTCACCTTCAATGTGTTCTTCAATCTCTTCATCATCTTCCTCATCATCCCCATCATAATCATTATGAGGTTCTTCCTTCACTGATGAGTGTGGTGGAGTGGCAGGCGTGTAGACCGGTGATGCCGGTGGAATAGCCGGTCGGTAAATTAGAGATGTTGGTAGGGAAACGGGTCCATAAGCTAGAGTGTGAACGGATCTTTCCATATCAGATTCTTCGGAGTCATAAATAACGATCGGATTGTAGCTCGACATCCTAAAAGAAAGGAAAGAAAGAAATCAGAATGGTTGTAAGGTAGACGTAAAAGCACAGAATGAAATAATAAGGAAAGGCACTAAAATCTTAAGTTATGAAAGGTTATAGTCCTATAGATTGCTAAGGCACCCTAACTAACACATAAGGCACACATAAATGCAATCCTAGTTCTCTATAACAAACTGTGCTCTGATACCAATCTGTCATACCCCCCAAATAGGGCCGGGGGTAAATATGACTTTTCCAATATCATCACACAGTTATATAAACGAGAACGACTCTAAATGAGACGTTTAATAAAATCAATAATTCAATTGCAGCGAAAAACGAAATGTTTTACATGGTAAACCCAAATGTGATAAATGTTTAACAAATGCTAAAATATAAATTATGCGGAATCCGATGCAACAGCAAGCAAGCAACATAGGGCAACATATAAGCTATTCTTCACCTGAGACAAACATGCTTAAAATGTCAATACAATGGTTGAGTGAACATCATAGGTTTAATAGTTAATAAGTTTAGACCATAAGATTTATTTCAAAACATGAAAATATTCAATATGCCATGAGTTATAATATCGAGCTAAACATTAAAACCCCTGACACTGTACGGATGTCGGTAATCATTAATATGTACCCCCTTGATGATCGGTTAATTGGTAGAGACGTCGCTCTCAATAGGCCTACTCACAATAATTAAGCTTGCAACATTTTAATTCCTGTAATTAACGATATTATGGCGGGGATTTGCATGTAAAGATATAATCAATACAAGTTAATAAAAGTCTCACGAAGTTGCATATCAAAAAGTTTAGGCACTTGTGTCTAAATTGTAAATCATTTAAAAGTAAGCATGTGTCTCACCCCAATATTTATAAAATACAATAAAATATGTAAAAAGCGGGGCTATGAGTTCACCTTAGTAGCACAGAAGAGTTATTCCACAAAAGAAATGAATTGAACGGAAGAACGTGATCGGGATCTCAACCTAGAGATAGAATGTACGATCAGATGTTGCCTAATAGACATAAGTATAGTAACTATACTAATGATAACGGTTTTCTAAAAGAAATTCCATTTTTGGAAAGGTTACTATTTATGGAAAGTTTCCACTTTTAGTAACTTTCCAATTATAGAAAGTTCGGGCTATAATCTTTAGCAAGACGTTGTACAACTTTCTTAAATCTCGTTGCCATCATACAAATCACTCTGATGATCATTTGTTACCGGGCGCCCAGGATTCTTGACCAGAATCTATGTCTTGGCATTCGAAATCCACATGCGGTTCCCATAAGGCAACAACGACCACCCTAGGCCATATGTAGCGATGAGGTTCGTATATAGTGCACGTTATCTTGATAATAACCTTCACATATTATAGGTGTACAAACTTTTATTATATAACTAAGTTAATTATATATATATATATATATATATATATATATATATATATATATATATATATATATATATATATATATATATATATATATATATATATATATATATATATATATATATAGTTATAGTTACTATTAGTATTATATAACTATTAATAGTTTTATAATTATATATGCATTATTATTCAAGCTACAATTACTATCTTGGGACTTGGACTAATTAATATTTATAATACTAATCACTATCTCATACAATATATATAACATAATTGGTTATATTATTTGTTATTTAATTTACAAGATACTTATTAATATGGCACTTTATTAATCCAATATAATCCATAAATACCTAAATAATTAATTAAATACCTAAGAATCATATACATAATTTTTATAGTCTTAGTTAAATATAAAAATCAGTAGAAAAATTTAAGAAAATATTTTTATTATAATTTTGTATTTATATTTTTTTTATTGATTTAATCACAAAACAGGTTTAATTCTACATAAAATACTAAATAAACCTAAATAATTATTTTTATAATTTTTATAAGTTTCTTTCAGTTTAATACCTGTAGAAAAATATTTATAAAAATATTTATTTATTTTTACATTTATTTACTTATTTACCTTTTATTTACATAATAATAGAGTTTAATTATATAATAATTATTAATTCGACCCATAAATTAATTTTTATAATTTTCTCAGATCTAGACAAAGTTTATGAACCCATAAAAATTATTTATATATTTTTATTTACTGTATATATTTTTACTATGAATTTCATCTTGTTTCTATTATTAAATAACACATAATTCGAATTTTAATTTTTTTATAAAATATGTACTGACTTAATTAATTAATTTAAATATCATACTTTACTATAAAAATATTTGTATAATTTAAATAGCCTTTTTCCTATTTTGTTTTATAAATATATGCGTATACCGTCTATATATATATATATATATATATATATATATATATATATATATATATATATATATATATATATAAAACTATTTTAATTAAATAAAATAATAAATCGTATTATTAATTAGTAAAATTATTTTTCTTAGATCTTATATTACTTATTAGTATTTATCATGCATAATATATAATTTAATAAACTCAATACATAATTATTATATATATATATATATATATATATATATATATATATATATATATATATATATATATATATATATATATATATTCAGCCGAATGAAAAGATAAACAAATTAATAAAAATTGTTAAATC
Source organism: Rutidosis leptorrhynchoides (assembly GCF_046630445.1). Lineage (NCBI taxonomy): Eukaryota > Viridiplantae > Streptophyta > Magnoliopsida > Asterales > Asteraceae > Rutidosis > Rutidosis leptorrhynchoides. The sequence goes on along the minus strand of NC_092334.1, from coordinate 505,315,904 downwards.
AACTCATAAATCTGAAAAATTAATTTTTATAAAACTTATTAATCATGAAGCTAATTATCATGCATTTAGAAAAAATTTATGAAGTGCAAAATATTTTATTTGTTTTTGGTTTGGGGTTCGGCCAAAAAAATAAGAAAAAGAAAAAGAAAAAGAAACTGAAAAAAAAAAAAAAAACAAAACTCACAATTTTTCTAGGGTTTTGAGAGATCCCAAAAATTTGATGTGAAAATTATGAGAGGGTTAAAGCCTATTTATATATTTAAAATACTTGAGATCCAAGAAAATACACATTCCTTTTTAAAACAAAATCAATTTAATTTCCCCTTTTTTTTATTCGACCGACTTAGGCCTTTTTCTTTTTCTTTTTTTTCTTTTTTTTATTTTTTTATTAAATGGAACAATCTAGAATATCTTGTATTTTATTTTTTTTATTTAATTATCATAATGTATTATATATATATATATATATATATATATATATATATATATATATATATATATATATATATATATATATATATATATATATATATATATATATATATATATATTTCGGTATATATATTGTGATAACCCTGAAATTTCTGACTAAATTTAAACCTAAGTTTTATATGATTTCGACGATTCACAAACAATTATTTATAAATATATATTTATTATATATATATATATATATATATATATATATATATATATATATATATATATACATATATATATACATATAATAAATATATGTATTGAAATAATAGAATACAATTTAATCATCTGAATTAAATATGAAAAATAATGTACAAGATAATATAGTTGTTATATATTGTGATAACCCGGAAATTTCTGACTAAATTTAAACCTAACTTTTATATGATTCCGACGATTCACAAATAATTATTTGTGTATATATATATATATATATATATATATATATATATATATATATATATATATATATATATATATATATATATATATATGTATTGAAATAATAGAATACAATTTAATCATCTGAATTAAATATGAAAAATAATGTACAAGATAATATAGTTGTTATATTATTATTGTTATTTTTTATATTAATATTAATATTAAATCAGTATTAGTTATTTTATTATTTTCAAAATACTATATATAGATAAGGAAATTAATACATATCATTTGTTATAAATAATTATTAAACTTAAAATTTTTATTATGGTTACTAATAAATATTATTGTTATTATGTTAAATATCATTATTACTAATATTAAAAATATAAGTAATATTATCAGTAATACGAATAATATTATTATCATTATTATTAGTATTAGTAATATCATATTTATTATTATTACCTTTATCTATTATTATTATTATTAGTTATTATTATCATTTTATTATTAAAAATTATTATTGATATCATTTTTATTATTTAAATTATTACAAATAATATTATCAGTATTATTATTATTAATATAATAATAATTATTATTAGTATTATTATTATTAATATATTTATTATTAATATTAAAATTATAATGTAGATAATAAAATTAGGTAATAGGTAATCTATTTTTTATTTTTTTATTTTTCTTTACAGATCGTGATCTGCAACCTGTTTCTTTTTTTTTTAATTTTTAGACATCGTGATATAAATTTTAATTTATCTACTGGTTTTACTTTTAAATTTTAGTGATCAAACTTTTATATATGTATTTTTTAATTCATGCGGATTGGAAATCCTATCTGGATTGTGTATCATTATCAATATAAAACACACTAAATCGATTATGGATACAGTATAAATCAACACTTATTTCTCTATATAAATAGTTGTAATCGTTAAAGAAAAGGAATTAAAACAGAAAATAAAAACAAAGTTTCGCTACCTCTGTTCTTGTTTCATTTTTCAAAATATTCAAGAACGAATCAATCTTCAAAATTCTTAAATGCAGTCTTGTTATGAATCCTTTACTCAATCCTTCTACAAAATTTGAGCTTCCAATTCATCTTAACGAATCCAAATTTTGAGTCAAAGGTTCGAAATCAAAAAGTCAAACATGTGTTCTTCAATCTAATTCGAGTTTTCTATTACGATTCAAGTTAAATTGATGATTGATAAAGATTATAGGAATGATTTAGAACTTGTTTCATTTAGGAATCGAGGTCTCAAAACCTCTCAATTTCAAAATCAATATTTGTTTTCTAAAAAAAAAAAAACGCGAGCTGCAGTAGCAGCAAGTTTGATATTTTTTTTTTCATGTCTGATAATTAAAACCAATGTTTATGAATGGTCTTGCTTCGTTTGAAAATCCAAAAATCAAATAATCAACTCATTGATTAAATAGTTTTGATATCCTAGTCGATTAAGTTTATCAGATAAAGAAGAAATAGAAAGGAGATAGTAAAAGGGGTTATATATATATATATATATATATATATATATATATATATATATATATATATATATATATATATATATATATATATATATATATATATATGAGTTGAGATATAAATCAAAAAAATCAAAACAGAAGGATGGTTTAGGGTGTTGACGGGTACTCGAGAGGTCGCGGGTTCGAGCCTCGTTTGTGGCATTATTTTTTTAAAGACTCTTTTAAGGTAGATTTCTTTATTATTATTATTATTATTATTATTATTATTATTATTATTATTATTATTATTATTATTATTATTATTATTATTATTACTAATGTTATTATAATTATTATTATTATTATTATTATTATTATTATTATTATTATTATTACTAATGTTATTATAATTATTGTTATTATAATCATTATTACTAGTATTATCATTATAATTATTAGTATTATCATTATAATTATTAATATTTTTATCATGATTATTATCATTTTTATTACTAGTATTATTATTATTAATTATCATTATTTTTAAATATTAGTATTATCATTATTATTACTATTATTATTAGCAAAATATTAATTATCATTATCATTAGTAACAAAGTAACTAGTGATATTATCAAAATTATTATTTTCAACATCATTATTAAATCTAATTAATAGTATTATCATCATTATTTTTAGTATCATCATTATTATATTACCATTATCATTATGAATATTATTATTATTACAAATAATACAACTCTTTATTCATTATCATTATTAATATCATTTTATCAAATAAATACTTATATATATATATATATATATATATATATATATATATATATATATATATATATATATATATATATATATATATATATATATATAACAATTGAAATAATATATATAAACTTATTCGATTACGAGTATATGTGTTAATATATATACTTGATATAAGTTCATGAATCCAAGGTCAACTCTGCACTTGTTCAGTGCCATCCTATGCATATTTACTACAAACTATCGTATCGTATCGTGAGTTTTCATAGCTCCCTTTTTATATATATTTTTGGGCTGAGAATACATGCGCAACTTTTATAACTGTTTTACACTTTAGACACAAGTACTAAAACTTTTATACTATATACGTGCTTTGTCATGCTAAATCTCTGCCGTAATATCGTTAATTGCTGTGGTATAAGATGCAAGCTTAGTTATTGTGAGTAGCGCTACTGAGAGTGACGTCTCTGTCCATTTGACCGTTGGTATTTGGATACATAATAATGATTCAACGACACTGACAGTACAAGGTGTCACGGGGTAACTTTTGTTTAGTCGCGATATTACAAACAGCAACTCTTTTGATTGATATATTTGGTATCAATCAACTTTAAACTGAAATCTTGTGGTCTAATGCTATACTGAACTATTGATTTATGATAAACCTACGAACTCACTCAACTTCGTGTTGACTTTTTAAGCATGTTTATTCTCAGGTACTTAAATATTGCTTCCGCTGTATATCTGCTGCTTTGATGATATTTCTTGCCATGCTTGGAGTCTTCATGCATTACTTACCAATTCATTTAAAAAACACTTAATGCTCTAAATACAATGTAATCTATTTATTTTCCGCTGCAAAACTCAATAAAATGTCTCATATAGAGTCGTTCTCGTTTATACAACTGTGATTTGATATAATTAGTCACAAATAACACATGCACTATTTGGGGGTGTGACATATATATACATATATTTTTTTATATTTAATTTAAAAATTTACATTTGTAACCCATTACTTAATCATTTTATATATTTACTCATAATTATATTTTATTAATATTTTATTTACATTAATATAGATTATATACATTTAATAATAATAATATTATTATTATTAGGGTTAGAGTTAGGGTTACATTAAATGATTAGGGTTTACACTTAATGATTAGGTTTAGGGTTTAGTTCATTAATTACGAGTATTAATTACTTCATTTAATGTGTCCGGATAACAACCCTAATAATAATGTACGAAACAACAATGGAACCCTAGGGGTATTATAGTCATTACAGAGTGAAAAAATGAGGGTTGTTATACCATTAGAGTTCTCTTCTCAATTGCCGTGAACAAAGACTGACCACTTCATCAACTAGATGTGAAGAACGTCTTTCTCCATGGGTAACTCAAAGAAGAAGTCTACATGGAAGCTCCACCCAATTTCAGGACAAACTTCAAAGAAAGGGAAGTGTGTCGTCTTAGAAAATCCTTATATGGGCTAAACAATTCCCACGAACTTGGTTTGGGAGGTTTACTATAGCAATGAAAAGTTATGGTTTCAAACAAAGTAACTCAGATCACACATTATTTTTGAAACAAAGAAATAATTTAGTTACTTGTTTAATCATATTTGTTGATGACATGATAATCATTGGAAACGACAAAGAAGAAAAAGTATAATCACATGATAATTACTTGTTTGGGAGGATTAAAATATTTCTGGGGGATTGAAGTGTTAAGATCTCATCAAGGAATCTTTATCTGCCGGAAAAAGTATATTCTTGACATGCTTGCTGAAATAGGAATGCTCGACTGCAAACCGGCTGAAACTCCAATGATTCCGAATCAAAGATTATACATCGAGGAAAAAGTTGAACCAGTCGTTCGAGAACAATATCAAAAGATTGTAGGGAAGCTCATATACCTTGCACACACTCGATAAGACATCGCTCATGCAATAGGAGTAGTAATTCAATTCATGCACCAACCTCAACTTCACCACATGGAATCAGTATGGAAAATGATCAAATACTTGGAAGGAAAAACAGGAAAAGGAGTTCTATTCAAACCAAACGGAAATCTGAAAACCCAAATTTGTACAGATGCAGGCTGGGGGGGAAGAAGGAAATAGAAGATCTACATCCGGATTCTTTACCCTGGTGGGAGGAAATCTAGTTACTTGGAGAAGCAAGAAACAAAAAGTAGTGGCTCTTTTAAGTGCCGAAGCAGAATTCAGAGGGATAGCTAAAGGGGTTCAAGAAGTGTTATGGATCCGAAAACTATTAGCAGAAGTCAGATTTACACCAGAAGATTCCAGCAGAATAATATGTGACAATGAAGCAGCAATCAAAATTTCAGAAAACCCTGTTCAACATGACCAAACAAAACATGTGGAAATAGATCGACACTTCATCAAAGAGAAACTCGACGCAGAGATCATCTCACTACCGTGTGTAAGATCGGAAGCTCAGTTAGCGGACATCCTCACCAAATCAGTTAACGGAAGACTCTTTAAAGAAGTTCTCACCAAGTTGAACATTGGTAATCTTACCATTCAACTTGAGGGGGTGTTAAGAAAATAATCAAGAAATGTAACCGTGGAGAAGGTTTTGGAACACATTTGATCAGAGTGAACCCTTCATCATTTCCAGCTCATCAAACAGCTAGCAGATTCTATTGTATCATTTCCATAATTATGTAGAGGCTCGTTACCATATTAAGGGTCAAATGTCTTGTATAAATAGATGCTCAATATGTAAGCAATGTACCAATTCAATATTTTTGTTACAATACGATCAATACAATTCTGTTTATTCAAATGACGTCTTAATGACATCGGGATAGAGAAATATAAACGAAAAGAAAAAACTACAAAATGACTCTTTTACCCGCGTGAACAGTGGCCACCATAATAACTAGTATAATTTATAAAATAGCAAATCGTTTTCAAACTTAAAAACTAAATGAAAAGGACATAAACATTGAAATTAGTACATAAAGTTGTTTAGTCAATGAAGTTAAACCAAACACCTACAACACAATTCTATATAGCTTTCTAGGTATATAGAGAGTTTTCTATACTCGGTTATAAATAGTTTATCTTGTTTGTTTTTATGTAGATTTTTAGATATGAGTTATGTCCTGTCTTCACAATTTTTGTATTTCTCGGTTAATGATGTTTTCTTTTTGAAAATGTATATGTTTCTATATAAGTTATCGTATTTTTAGTGAAAAAATACACACACACACACACACACACACACACACATATATATATATATATATATATATATATATATATATATATAAGGCGTTAGTAAATGTTGTAATCAAGGAGTTGTTACAAAATAATGATAGCTTTTCAAACAAGTGATTGACTCTTGTTCACTTAACTCAAATGATTAGTAGATTATATTTTGTCAAGTATTTCTACTCAAGAAATGAACGTTTAATCTCAATTTAGCATATATTATTTCGGAGAATGATCAAGCAAAGATAGCTCTCTTTTAGAAGAAGAGTGAGTGATAACATCGGTTCATATCTAAATTTCTAATGTCCTGTCTTCCTTTTAGAAAATTTAATTTGTCACACACACGTACATACATTATTATAGACACATAAATACGGAGTATGAGAAAGGAAAGTACACTTGTCCCGATGGTTTATATTGAAACGTTTTAAGTAAGATTTAGGACTTAGAGAATTGTCATTATAATTTTTGTACTATAATACGAAATTAAAATGTCAAAGTAATTTTAATCACATATAACCAATTTGAAAGCAAGTTTGAACGGATTAAGATATTTGTAGTTGGTTGCTTGTGGGAAGAAGTTCTTAACTACCTCATTACTTAGATACTCGAGTATCTTATGTCATTCATTTTAATTGTTTGAAAAATTATAAAATAATTTTTCTTTCTACCATTTTATCCTAATAATCCCTCTGCTATTCTAGTATTATGACATATGTCTTCAACCAATTATCTGTCCGACTCGTGATTCTTGAATTTTTCATATGTCATTTGCGATTGAATAGCATGATTGGTAGGTTGATAAATCATTTATCTTGAAATTTTTTATATTCTTACCCCCATGCAACTAATAATTTTATCTTGTTAACCATGTGTTGTAACTCATTTTTTTTAACAGCCAAATATAATAAAAAACTAGCAGAAGCTAGAAAATATACAAGGGAAACCAAAGAGCAAAAGAAGAAAAAAGAACAAAACTACATGAAATACTGAAGCGGGAAAACAAATTACAACGAGTTAAGAGGATCTAGCAACCACTCCGCCCATTTTATCTTGGATTTGTGGTATCTCGAATACAACCAATAGAAGCCCGAATAAACAATTTTGTCGAACACGTGAGATTTTTTCTGATTACTATCTTTGAAGATTATACCATTGCGTAAATTCCAAATGTTCCAAAAAGTCGAGAAGACAACAATCAAAATTACAGTTTTCTTTTTCTCCTCATTAGAAAAAGAGACCATCCAATCCCAAACCTCTTCTACTGAGTTCCAAATCGGGATATTAACTCCAAGCCAACGACCAATCTTACACCATAATTGGAACGTAGTGTCACATCTACCACATGTAACTCATGTGGTAGTGATATGTCTCTCTTAGTGAGAAGTAAGGAGTTCGACTCCCGTGAAGTGTAGCATTGCACACAAGGTTACCCCTTAACCCTTGAATTTCATCTAAGGGTGTCTTCCGCACATCGCGTTGCGGGGCAGTGGAAGAGGGGTGGTGGTTACCTCCCATGCCCTCGGATTGGGCCGGTTTTCCTTATGGACAGCAGCTGGAGGCGGATCATGCAACTGCGGGAGTATTGGCTTTAAAGCATTTCAAAAGATGGCGTCTTCTCTGTTCATGAAATGCGGGGGTATTTTTTTTTTTTTTTTGAAAGGTAAACTCACACACACCACTACACGAATTAATCACGAATTATATATACAAATTGTCCTAAGCAGGACTCGAACCCTCACCCTTCTGGTTGAAAGGACCACCTCGATACCGTTGGGCCAATGGCCCTTTGGTGCGGGGGTATTTGGACACCAATCACAACATTATTCTACCTTCGTTCATGTCTGATTATAATTGGTCTAAAATTGATGTAAAAAACATATTTTCTGGAGATTAAGTTTGGATAGATTGCCTTCTCATTTTAATTTAGTTATGCTTGGAGTAGAGCTCGATTCTACTTATTGTCTGATATTTGGTTCTTTCATTGAGACACTCGATCATTTACTATATTTGTGCCAAGTGGTTTGTGATAGTTGGCGCAAATTAAGCATTTGGATAGGTGCAGATTTACCATCTATTTCAACAATGAAAGATTGGGTGTAGCGGATGCAAAATTGGCTTGCTTCGATCGATAAGAAATCCTGTTTGTAGATTATTGTGGTTGTAACTTTATGGATGATTTAGAGATATATGAACGACGTGGTTTTTTCTTTTAATGTGATGAAGAAAATGAGTTATTTGATTCCATTTGTAATTTTTTAATTTCTCCTTTAGACTTAGAGGTAGAAAAAAACATCATTTAGTAAAGACAAAATTTTGTCGGGAGTCCCTATGGTATACTCCAAATTTTGTCTGGAGTCCAAAACTTTGTTTTTGATAAGAGGCGTCCCTGTGGTTTACAATAAGTGTGCCAGGAGTTCAAATCGTTACCTTCTACCATTTACAGCCGTTTGTACGAGACACATGATAAGCACGTGAGGGTATAACGGTCCACTCTCTAAATTTAAAACCCTAATATTCATCTTATACCCTGTACACCTTGTAGGTTATAACCACCCAAACTCAATCGTTCCTCAATCTCAATCAAATCCTTAGACCAACAAAAAAATGGAATCCGATTCAGAAGGTGATCGACATCGACATGTTGATGAAGCTTTACAAGATGATTTTGATCCTTTCTTTGATATACCAATCAATCCTACATCAGATAAGGAGATTATTGTCATAAAGGATGATGAGTTAATTGTGGATGAAGATAACCCTGTTCAAGACTATATTGTGGATATGTCAGAGTTTGACAGTGGAGATGAGTTCGATGATAGCAATGAAGGGATTAGAAGAAGAAAGCTTAGAGAGCTCCAGAGACTAGAAAAGGCTAAAGGTGTTGCCAAAACTGCTTTCTATGTTGGTCAACCATTTGCAAGTGCAACCGAGGTAAAAGATTATATTAAATTGCATTCAATAGAGACTAGGAGACAGATTGTGTTTATAAAAAATGATTTAGTTAGGGTGAGGGCTGGTTGTGAAGGTTTGGTGGCTGATTTTGTGAATGGTAACTTAGTGGAAAGGAAAAGTGGTCTAATATTGAATAAAAAACCTGCTGGAAATGGTCATAGTGGTCAAGCATTGAATAAACAAGTGGTAGTTGATGGGTTATTTAAGACAAATAAAGGTAAAGAAAAGATAGTGCAAACAGATAAGAAAGAGAAAGGAAAGAAGAGAAAGTTAAATATTGAATGTCCATGGGTATTGCAAGTGTCAAAGGAGTTAAATTCTGAGACATGGCGTGTAAAAACTTTTGTGGGTAAACATGAGTGTCTAGAAACTAGGGAAAATAAGCATTGCACTTATAGTTTCTTGTCTACACAATTGATTGATCAACTACCTGCCAACCCAAAAATACCCACCAAAGCTGTAAAGAGTCAGCTTGAATCATCATTGGGATTGGAAGTGTCATCAACTAAGACTTATCAAGCACTAAAAAGGGCAACTGAAACTATGAGAGGGGGTATGATTGAATCAAGTCACTTTTCTGGTACTTGCTATATATATATATATATATATATATATATATATATATATATATATATATATATATATATATATATATATATATATATATATATATATATATATATATATCTTCAATTTTATTCAATTACTTATATGAATAATTGGTACAGGAAGGGCAAAGAGTGATGTTTTGTTGAATAACATGTGTGAGGTTCTAAATAGATGGTTGGTTGATGGTAGAGACAAACCTATAATCACTGCACTGGAGTATGTGAGGGTGTATTTAATGAAAAGGATAGTTCATGTTATTCATCATATTGATAGAAGTAATGGACCATTAACCCCAACTGCAACCAAGCTATTTCAGTCAATTAAGAAGGATGCTAATAAATTGACAGTCCTTTGGAGTGGTAGTAACCTTTGTCAAGTTAATGGACTTCATGGTAACCAATGTGTAGTTGATATAAGGTTAAGAAGGTGTGCTTGTAGGAAATGGGAAATTACAGGGATGCCATGTAAGAATGCTGTGGCAGTATTTTGGAACATGACAGCTCATTCAAAAGAAATTGGTCCAGTTGAGAGATGGTTTGACCCTATCTACCATTTGGACACTTGGAAACAAACCTATGGTTACACCATCAACCCAATCAATGATAGACTCATGTGGCCAAAATCAGATGCACCCACTAAGCTACTACCACCATTATTTAAACCTTCACCTGGTAGACCCAAAAAAAATAGGATAAGGGGTTTTAGTGAAAATGAAAGTGTTGTCAATGATGGTAAGTTGTCTAGAAAGGGAAAGAGCACTACTTGTGGCAAATGTGGAGAGTATGGACATAACAGAAGGGGATGTACCTCTGAACCAAATGGCAGTCAAAATGTATCAAGTGGTAGTGGAAGTCAAGCAAGTGGAAAGAGACAAGTTTGATCTAGCAGTGAAGGTCAAGAAACTCCAAGTCTTTTGGTGTAGTTTAAGTCTTTTGCAGTAAGTTGCAGCTAGTTTTCAAGTCTTTTGGTCAAGTCTTTTGATGTAATAGTCTTTTGTATACTTGAAAACTAACTGCAACTGTTATTGTTGTAATCGTCTATGGTACTTTACAACAATGGTTTAGTTTCTGCCACTGTAATAGTCTTTTGATGGTTTAAATGTACTTGATTTACGTTGTAATTGTTTAATGTAATGAAATGTACTTAGTTTCTGCCACTCTAATAGTCTTCAAGACTTCTGCCCAAATGTGTATCATGTAAATGAACAACTCTAATAGTCTTAATGATGTAACCTTGACTGCAAATGACCCCAAATGTGCAAATGTAAATGAACAACTCATTAATAAACCAAATGAACACCATATTTTTACTGCCAAATGAACCAAATGGTTCTTCAATTTGATTCTATTATAATTTTTAATACAAAATACAAAAGTTGAACCAAATGAACATCATCTTATTAACTACCAATATTACATATAGATTGATCCTACTTAATCTACTTCGAATACATGGCATACACAATGAACAAAATCCAACTACATATGCAGATTATCTTCCACCTAGCAGCTTCAGATTCTGCTCTTATGATTCTAGCTTCTTGCTGAACATGAAAAGGTGGATCAATCCATTCGAAAAACCTGCAATCGTATGGCTATAAACACCTAGTTAATTCAAACACCAATTTAATTAAAACACAAACTTGATTCATTTAACAAAAATGCAACATAATTAAACTTAATACCTGTTGAATTGCACAGCTGTAGAATCGTCTACCTGGGTTTCTTTGAGTCCCAGAAAGCTTAATCACCGCTGGTCTTCCACATAAGCAATTAACCATGTTCAATTGCACCAAATAGTCGTTTTGGAACAAATTAGGGTTTGAGCAGGTAACGATTTGGGATTTTGGGATTTTGGGGTTTTGATTTTGAACGTTTCATTTAGGGGTTTTTATAGTGAAAGGGTTTAATGTATTATGTGTGGACCGTTATACCCTCACGTGCTTATCATGTGTCTCGTACAAACGGCTGTAAATGGTAGAAGGTAACGATTTGGACTCCTGGCACACTTATTGTAAACCACAAGGACGCCTCTTATCAAAAACAAAGTTTTGGACTCCCGACAAAATTTGGAGTATACCACAGGGACTCCCGACAAAATTTTGTCTTTAGTAAACTTATGTTTGTTTATATTTTAAGCCAGCCACCACTTAACCATTAAAAATACTATAATATAATTTGTCATGTGGAATAAAATATTTTTTGAGAACAAATTTTAAAAATGTCACAAATACCCTTTCTAGGTAACTTAATATTTAGGAGTAACTTATCACTACTCTTTTTTTTTCTTCCGAAAATCATCAAAATTATAAGGCTCCATTTGACTTACAAAATAATTTATTATGAATCTTTTAAAGGAATTGAAATTTAAAGACACTAGAAAATTCATTCAAATGAAAGAGATTGTTGAAAATACTCCTAATAATATAATAATAGAATGAACAGTAAATGACCATGTTCTATTGATATTAAAATTAATAATATGACATGCACCTAGGATAAACACATAATGAAATTAAATTTTATTTTATAATATAAATAGCTAAAAATGTAAAATTGGGAATAAATATAAATATAAATATAAATATTCATATAAATATTCTAAGGGTTGACATTATTTTTATTCAACAACATTTATATGAAAATAGTACAAGCGTTAATTAACTAGACGTCCATCTATTGAAATATGTATGATCTTATAATAATGTGAGGTTAGTTGGTGACAACAATTTAGAAAGTGATAGTTGCATGGTAACCAATCAAGAAATTGTTTGGTAATTAACAATTATAATAAGGATATATATATATATATATATATATATATATATATATATATATATATATATATATATATATATATATATATATATATATATATATATATATATATATATATATATATAACAAAAATTTTTTTTGATTATAGTTGAAAGTTATATATATATATATATATATATATATATATATATATATATATAATACTTACTATTATAATATAAATATAAAATAGGAAAATATATAATACTTACTATTAATTATACAAAACGACTCTCCCGAATATAATTATTTTGCTGAAATGACTAAAAACTTTTTCATAATTAACCTCGTGGGTTACACTTTTATTTAAAAAATTATTGTATATAATAATTCTAAAATAATAGAACTTAGACTTTATTAACGATATGTTCCATGATAAATTTTCAATATACTCATATTTTCTCTAAATATTACATAGTATATAATTTATATATAATTAAAAAGATATTGGTGGTGAGAAAAAAAAATTGTAGACATTAAGTTATTAACACCACCGAAAGTCACTTTTAAAATTTGTCAACGCCACGGGCTCTTAAACTTAAAAGAACTTTTAAAATTTGTCAACACCAGGGGGTCTTAAACTCAAAAGAACTTTCAAAATTTGTCAACACTACGGGCTCTTATACTCAAAAGAATAATTGTTTGAAAAAATCAATTAATTTTGCAAGATTATTTTACCCACCGTGCAACGCACGGGCTCTAAAATCTATTATAGTGATTTTTAACTATTTTTAATTACCATGTAATGCACGGGCTCGATACACTAACTATTTTATAAAGTGTTAGCAATTTAGTAATTTTATCAATTATTATCATTTTCTATAAATATTATATACCTATATCTAAAAGGCAAAGGTCAAATGAATAGTACTATTCTTTTGTCCACTTTTCGCCAACTTAACCCCCCCAACTTTTATTTCAAATACAAATCGCACCCCACTTTACACTCTTATTAAAATACAAATCGCACCCCCACTTTATACGTATATTTTTTCCCAAAATTCACAAACTTAACCCCCTAACTTTTATTAAAATACAAATCGAACCCCCACTTTACTAACTTTTTTTTTTACTAATACTCAATTTTCACAAACTTAACCCCCTAACTTTTATTAAAATAGAAATCGAACTCCCACTTTATACGTATATTTTTTTTAAATTTCACAAACTTAACCCCCTAACTTTTATTAAAATACAAATCGAACCCCCACTTTACTAACTTTTTTTTTAAATAAAACTCGAACGCTAAAAGAGGCAACTTTCACAAAAGGAACAACCCTTCAATGTTAGATGTCGAAAAAAATTCTTTTTTACAAAATAGATCAAGACTTTTTTTTTTAACTCGCATTCAAAACGGAGTCCCCGGCGCGAAGCGAGGGCTCCACATCTAGTTAGCTCTAAAGAATACTCCATAATTGTTTCATAAACTCAATTGATTTTGCACGATTATTTATTCACCCGTGTAATGTACAGGCTTTAAAATCTAGTATATTATAAATTATAAATATATATTTATATGTTATTTCAAGCTACAAAAAGTGACCTTATTAGAACGAGTCAACGATACTTATTACTTTTATGAACAACAATCACTAACAATAAGATTAAGATGGACCAACAACTACTATGTAAAACAGTTTAATTAATTATAAATAAACTAATTAGATGGTACTAGAAGAATGCTCATTTTAATAATTTCTAACCGCAATTTTTTTTTTAAAAAAGAAAGAAATAATGCTCATTTTTACTAAAGACTTGATGACTCTATATTTGAGTCAACAGCAAGTGTCGATTATTGCCGTCGTGACTGTCGTTTGGAGCTTAAATTGAATTCCAGGCAGGATTTAAAATCCATAGAAATTTGATTTTACCATTTTCATGGTGTCTCAATTTTTATTTAATATTATTTTTATTTTTTAAAATTTCCTACTTATTGGTCGGAGGTCCACTCGGAAGCAATCTCTTTATCCGTCGAATAGAGATGGATGACTTTATCTACTTTTGGGAGTGTTTTCACTCTAGGTGGAGAAATGACTTGTTTTTATTCTCGGATAGGAGAAGGATTGTCTACATCTCACCTCCCCCATACACTGCTCATGTAGTATTGGGTTTTGTTGTGGTTGTACCTGATGACTTATCCGTATTTGAAAATCACTTGAACTAAAAAGTAGTGAGTTCAAAATTTATGATTAAACTTAGATACATATGCGATGTATATATATAACTAGGTTTTTGGATTTGCATTTTGAAATTTGATTATGTATTTTAAATAATTATAATTAAATAATCAGTTGTATCATACCGTGTTATATATTAGTGGTGTTTGAATTTGATGCTGTTTCAAAACGCAATAATCTAATAATCAGTTTCGTAAGTGTTTGGCAAATCAGATTATTTGATGAATTAACAAACAAATAGGAAGAAAAATCGGCGAAAAAGGAAAGAATAAAATAATATGAAAATCACGTTTGCTGGAGTAAGGGGTGAGTTGTTTTTTCTTAATGTTTTGAGCATCCCAAATCGTAATTAATTGATTTTGAAGTTGAATTTTTCAAACAATATTATTTAATTATTTGCGATTTGAAAACGTAATAATCAAATAATCACCTCCTAATCGCTAAGCCAAACACCCCTAACTAAGGTAAGTTGGATGTATGATTAACATTTTTTAAAACGAAAAACTGCACATTTATTAATGATGTAATGAAGTGTTTAAATATTTCCCGACCCACCCCTCCCATGTTCTTAAACAATGATACTTTCACGGATTCTCGTTAATCGGAGCATTTCTAATGGTTAGCCATTGAGTTAGCCATCCATGACAAATAGATGATGGATGGCATTCCTTCACCATTTCTAGACATCCATCATTTACTATAAATGAGATAAATGAGATGGGTGGTCACTCCCTGTTGTGCAGAGTTTGTATCCACCTAGTAGTGCAGGTTCGAATCCTGGGAGGGGAGGTTTTCTCCCATATGGCTGAATCACCATTCCACTTCTGGTGGGTGGGGTTCTCAGACAAAACCGGTCGGGTTCACCTCCTGAAATAAGGTTGTGCGAAGATTCGAAAGTTGATTTCCTCCTTCGGGTGTGTGAGTCAGTAACCAACTAACCAGCCGTTAAAAAAAATGAGATGGGGTTTGACTAACTTATGTTTATCTAAAGGCATAAGATAAAGAATATTAACCACAATTATAATTTTTATTTATAACTTATTAAACTCGAACATTATCATTTATACATAAGTATTAATTACAAATTACATTATATTAGAAAATTATTGTTCATTGATTTTAATTATCATATGCCCTTAAGACATTCTTTAACTTTTCTCATTTAATTAATCTTAAGTTTTAACTAGTATTATTTAGCTTACTATTATTGACACCTTACTCTCGACTCCCCAATAACATTATAGGGGTGTCGTCCTTCCTTGAAAAGGCTCTCTAACGTTAAAATTGGTATGGCACGTTCAAAATTAGTTAACTTTTGCATATTATTTTTGAGAATACTTATGTATTTCGTTTAACTTGTATATTTATTTTGTATAGAAATATAAATGGTTCAGCCACACGCGAAAGTCGTTTTCTTGATATGGTTATGATCAACCATAGAATGGATTCAGCGGGTTTAGTCCATGCTTGACAACAAATAAGGAAGATTTAAGGGTCTTCTGAGTTTAACTCTTCGGTCCGGTGTACCGTAAATAACCCCTTGCAAGATGAAGATCTAGGTAGGGGTGGTTAAACGTCGACCCACCATCATCGGGTTAGCCGGTATCGATTGCTCGAAGGGGGTTGTTAGGGTTAGTGTCCATGGAACGTTACCTGTAACTGCGAAATTGTTGCTTGGAATGTTCCGTCCGGAACATAACCGGTATGATCGGTCCAGGGTGAAAGACCTCTTCCCGGCCCCACTTTGGTAAACCGATCAGAAGGATATTCATGAACACACCCGGGAAAGAGCGTCCCGGACAAAGGCTGGCCGTGACATCACAGTAGCCCATCTTACCCGGACAAGTGTGTAGGCTACCGGTACAATTCACCCGGGTACAAAGCACCGAAAGGTTACGAGTCATATTTTCACATCAAGGCCTACTCAACCAAACACACCGATCACTCGACAATCTTTACAAGATCATTACGAAAAGACACGAACCAGTTACAATCTACCCGGCCAAGAGGATACCGTGAAGAAACACTTGTAATAAATATCAGGTAAAATCTTCTTACCTAAGCCAAAGAGCAAGACCGTATTCCGTCATGCTATAGTCGGATCCACCACACCGTCTCGGAACAACTGCACCATTCCAAGGTATGTGCTCTGTCTCGGAACAAACACTTGGTCCCGGAACAAACACATGGTCCCGAAACAAACGCATAAAGGGGCCATACACTACGTCAGTAAATGTAGGAAAGTTTATTAGGATCTGTTTGTTACGATAATGAAAGGGACAAGTGCCTCGTCAGCCCTCGAATTTGGTGAAGTTTGATATAACCATGAAAGGACATGTGGCACTTCATCGTTCCCTCATAACACCTATAAATACACGCACAAGATCATTCATTACACAAGACTAGATGCATTAATGTTACTCTGCCCAAATCTCTTACTGTAACATTCTCCAGCTGAAAATACAACTCCGATAGAGATTTCGGTCGATATCGGAGTTAGCTTTTACTTTAAGATATTAACTTATTCGACCCAAAACGAATAAGGTTAATTCCGTCGATTGTTTTACGCCCTTGGAATCCAGATTCTAAATCGGGGTTCGCATAGTTATTGGAATTAAAACATTCGATTCACTCTTTTCCCACAAATCAAGCACTCAAATCTAAATTCATCTCGACAGGGACGATTTTGGTTTGATCAAATGGTGCTATCTAAAGGTACAAAATTAACCGCTCCTTACCTTAACGAGCTAGACGACGAATAGGCACCTCAAAGAAACACGACGAAAGCCGACTTATACATGATTCACTCATGGGCTGCTGGGAAACGGCGAAAGGCAGGGACATTAGATGAGTGGAAACACGAGCCCATCACCTTCCCATTGTTATTTGATATCAACCCTTCATGTGAGCCAATCATTATTAGGGCACACATTTCCAACTGCCAAATTAGTCGAATCTACACTGACACCGGTGCAGGAGAAGAGGTCATGTTCGAACACTGCTTGTTACAATTCTCGGAGGATGTTCGCAGATTAAAAAAGGTTGCGACCTCCCCATTAGTAGGATTCAACAGCGCTGCAACCTGGCCAGTCGGTTCCATCACGCTGGAACTCGTACTAGGAAAGTTCCCTTTCCAAAGCACTGCAGACATAGAATTCTCCATCGTTAAAACTGACTCGAGGTACAATGTTATACTCGGGCATAACGCCATGCAAAAATTCGGCGCAATTACATCAACAGTACACGGTAATATGGCCAAAATGGACGGTTTTATTTGTGCGGTGTCGTTAGGTCGCAACACGTCAGAATCAACCACCAAGAGGGGGTCCTGTTTTAAATTTATATTTAGCGGGGACTAAAGTGTACTACTCCTTAGTATGAGTAAGGGAAGTATGATCTAGAGTCGTATTTTTGAGATATCAGTAGAATCGAACATATATTTAAACCTAAGATAGTTATGAAGGAGTAGTGGTTACTTAACTTTTGGGATTTTCTAATTTATAAGACTAATAAAGTAAATGCGATAAAATTCGTAATTCAGATAAGGTTAAAGTAAGTGCATACTATGATTTCATCAGTTATTCTACCAAGATTATGGAATGATGACTCATGAATAGGCAGAGGCCTTGTATTCATTACACTGGTCCTAAACGCTCCTGTCATAAGACATGTCACTGGGTACTGCGATAGGCTTGAGGATTCTGAATAGACAGCAACGTCCCTTACCCCCGACGCCCGTGCAGTCTGACTACAGGCATACACGTTCAGACGGCTCATCCAATTGAGCGACTCGGTTGGGTGACGTATTAACAATCCACAAAGGTCTAAACTTTCTTAAGCATAAAAGAATACATGGTTTACCATATCCGAGAGACGTGATGTGTTTCAATGATTTCGTTAATGATTGGTTTTAAAAGATAGTTAGGCCCTTAAAAAGAGTTCAACCATAAAGAACACCGTGGCCAAGTTAAGCTGACTTCCATGAACATGTTCGGTTACCCTAAAGGTCCAATCCTTTATGTGTCTAAACAAACAGTTCCTTAATTAACTAAGAATCCCTCAAGCGAGGTACAATGCTTGAGACCGCATTATGGTGCAGTGTATTAATCAACAGTGACCAGGTTCCATGGCCTTACTTAGTAGAGGTACATCTTACAACAACTGATGTGCTTCAGCATGCACGTACGAAGTTTATATGCTTGGTGACTACACTAGCATGGTCTGGGACCGACAATGTACTAAGGGTCTAGTCAGATGTTTCACTACGAAAGAGTCCTCAGTCGGAATCCAAAGCTCGATAGACTTACTACAACCGGTGTGCCTCAGTCGATCTTACGTTGTATCTGTTAGACTTCTCTTACCAAGGGGTGACACATATAGTATACTCTGAATCGGGGTTTGCGACTTCCCAATAATAGAGCCAATAACTACATTCTATTAGTTGGAAAAGCGATTGAGTTTAAAGCATAATCGGAAAGCATTTCAACAGCATACACAAACCATAACATTATTTCGGCATTATAACTGCTTACATCATAGCATACACTAAAGATAACTACTCGCTAATCATGGCAACAATATCACAGAACATAATGATAGAAGACATTATATAAAGATAAAGGATAGAAGTACCAATAGATTAAACGAGTTCCGAATACAAAAGTGACAAATTCAAGACTCCAGACCGCTCCTAATACAATCTTCGGCGTTCTTCTCCGGGTACTAGGTTTCCCGCACGGAGTCGAAGACCTTAAAAGTATGACTAATATTGTACAAGAGAGAGAAAGAAGTGAATTGAAGTGTGTGTTGGAATGAATGACAAAGACCCTTTAAATAAGCCTAATTTTTCCCTGCAAACGGCTGGCAGGCTGTTTGGCAGGCCGTTTGCAGGGGCCGTTTGCCAAGACAAGCTGTTTGCAAGGGCCGTTTTCCCCGGCCATTTGGCAAGCCGTTTGTGAGCCAGGCAAGCCGTTTGATAGGACGTTTGGCTTGCCTGGCCAGCTGGATTTCCTGGATCGTAACTTGATTTCTTGTCTTTCACCGTTTTCGCTCTAGAATCTTCATTTTAGCTCCGATTCTCTTGATTCTTTTTGCACCGTCTTCGTAATTACTTGTTCTTAAATTCTAACCGATGAAGTGGGTATTTTGCCGACAAAGTTCGAATCTTTCTTGTTTTTGGGCCTTAATACCGGGGTAAAAACGTGACTTTTTAGCCGATATCAAATATCCCACACTTAGACTTTACTTGTCCTTAAGTAAACTCTCATTTTACCTTAAGAAATCTTTTCGGAGTTTCTTTTCTAATAGCCTAAGCGGTTTGCTTTTTATTATAAGAGCGGAAAAATAAGGTGAGTCATCTATGTTATGATTGAAACTATCTCTGCAAGCATGCGAGGAGGTTACATGACATAGGCTAGCTTTCACGGGTCACTCAAATCACACAAGTGTTTAGGGTTCCCTATAGATCTAAGAAATGAATTCACTCATAGCCAGTCATGATGCACTCATCGTCATAGGCTTGATAAAGACTCAAATCCTTGCTGCTAATGTGAGAACGGTAGTAATCTTAGCTTCTAGGTCATTTGTTAATGATTGGAAAAGGAATTTTGGAGTTGTAGTGAAGTTGTTTTTGAGGGGTGAGAAAAAGGGTAATGTAGTCTTTATGCAGACCTTTATTCGGATAGATAGGAGTGCTGAAGTATTTGAGAAGCACTTTTGAACTTTTCTTCATTTGATAATCATTTTCGGTCAAGTTCTTCTTCGGCGTTTCTCTTAATAAGCTCTGCTCCTTTTCTCAGAACTTAGGAGATTTTTTTTTTGTTTTTTTTTTGTTTTTTTTTTGGAGATTTCATCCGGCTTTGAGTATATCTCCCGACATCAAGCTTTGAATGTGAAAATTGGATCTGTGAATTCATGGAAGATACGTGATATCTGCTTCGTAACATAGGTGGCAATGTTGACTCGATCTGGTTCAAGATGAGAGAATGGATTATTGCGCCTCACTTCCTCTGTAACAGCTTTGATAATCAGATCAGCATGGTGATCAATTGTTACGTAAATTACTAGTCTGTCTGGTGTGCTTTCGAAATTATCTCTTTCTAGGAGAGCGAACAAGCTGTGAATATCCTCGATCATTTGCAAATCAGAGTGATAAGTTGGGTGTCCGGTGGAAAGATCCATGTGCTTCCGGATGAGAGTCAATAATGCTCGTTGGTTTGCTGAGAACGGAATAGCAGAACTGGCTAAGGCGTTATAGACCTTAGAGTAAATGATCTTCTGATCTCGGCATAATCTTGTCTCAAGAATAGTGCGAACCACTGAATTGTGCTCTCGTTGCCTTTCTTCGCGGTAGATATGATCGTGAAGAGTATTGATAAAGTCTTGAATGCATTCTTCTAGGATTTCAACATCATTGTCTTCTCTTTGGAGATAAAGGTTGTATTCTTCTCGGATAGCCATAATTCGTTCTGTTAAGCGTAGCGTAAAATCAATTATTGATTTACGGATGGCTTCGTGAATATCTTCAAATTCATCGGTATCATTGATGAAGGTTATCATGTCTGCATGTGTAGATATGACCGGAATCTGATCTGAAGAAGAGTCCGGCTCCCCTTGATCTGGTTCGGTTGGAGAGTGTGAGTTATTCAGAATGTCTTCATGTTGCTCTTCCTCGTCATCATCGGTATAGTGTTCTTTTGAGGATGCGTCTGATGAACGGGTTTCTTCAGTATTCTGATTCTCTACTTTGATACTTGCAGAATGAATTTCGATATCTTTAACCTCAGCCTTGTCAGTCTTCTTTTTGAAGCGAATGTTTAAACTGTGATCTTTCATCTCAAGCCTCATTAATTCTTCATGATGCTCAATGCTTAGAGTGGGTATTATCTCAATTTCTTTTACGTCTTCCATTTCCTCTTCCTCTTCAGATTCCTCCTCTTCCTCTATTTCTTCACTGGGATCCTCTTCTTCCATTTTTGGGTCATCTACAGACTGTGATTCTACACCCATCTCGATATCATCGGCTGGTGGTGAAGACTCGTCATCGAAAGTGATCCGTCTGGTGGAAATAGCAAACATCTCTGCCTGTCCAGAAAGATCGGTTGGTCGGTCAATTTTGAATGTAACGCTCTCCCCATGTGATCGCAAGATCAAGGTTTGATTGTACACATAAATGACAGTCCTATCCGTATTCATGAAAGGTCTTCCTAACACTACTGGTGTGTGTAGGTCTTCCTTAATATCCATTACTATGAAATCCGTAGGATACAAGAATTTGTCAACTTTCACCAAGACGTTCTCAACTAATTGTGTGATCGGCAAGTTGGATTGTCATTTTAGTTGGTGACAAGCCTCCTAACTCTAATCTCGTGTAGAGAGAGTAGGGGATTAGGTTGATACTTGCTCCTAAATCTGCTAGCGAATGGTTCCAGATTGGTAGATTGAAAACGGAAAAACGAATCGGCCCGTATCTCCTAGCTTTGGTGGTAGAGAGTTTCTGAGTAATGCTGAGCATTCTTCACTCAGTGGAATTTTGTTAGAATCTGGTATTCTTTCCTTTGTAGAGAGAAGCATTCGGATGTATCTCTTCTGGTTGGGGACTTTGGACATAGTGTCCAGGAATCTTCCATCAAGTTTGAAGGAATCAAGCTTGGATGGTTCCTCCTGTAGCCTTCCAGGATAGGGTACACGAACTGGAGTTTCAAGGGTCAGCTTTTGAGTATATGTTGATTTGTTCTTGAGCCTTGCTGACCTTCTCCGTGGTTCTTCTTCTGGGATTACGGAATCCATTTGCTTTGCTTCTTCTATGTGGGGATTTTGGATAGTATTACTTGGTAACCTTCCCTGCGGTCGGGTTTCAAGGCGTTGTGATAACTGTCCGAGCTGCATTTCCAGACTTTTGAGCAGAGCCAATTGATTTCTTATTAGTATCTTTGTCTGATCTTGTCTAGCTGCAGTCCTCTGATTTAGCTGTTGTTGTCCTTGAATGAACTGAGTCAACTGATCATCAGCTCTGATAGTGGGGTTAGATGCTTTTGTAATCTTGGTGGTAGGAGAATTTTCCTCGACTGGTGGAACAGTGAGTGGAAATGGTTGAGCGTAGGTCAATTGAGATTGTTGGGCTGGATAAGGTGGATAGCGATAGCGAAAAGGCTGATTGCTTCGTTGGAATTGATTAACCCTAGGTTGTTGATTGAATCCGGGATTTGGTGGACGAGTTGGGTATTGAACGTAACAGACTGAACCGTCAGGGTTTTCGTACTCAACTTGATATTCTTCAGTGGGTTGCAGGTTGGTACAATTACAAGCCTGAGCTTGGTTGACCTGCTGCGGCTGCGTCTTCAATTCTCCGAGTTATTTAGCGAGAGATTCTGTGATGGCCCCGTCAATACACTTAACGGCTCCGTCACTTGGTCCCACAGCTTGATCGGACTTAAATGAATTTAATAAACGACATTGCATTCTTTTATTTCAAAAGTTTCCCAAAAATGAAACATACCAAAATATGTAGTCTAAACAACCCAACATACTAATAACCAAAGTTGACATTAAAACATTGTCAACAAAACCCACAAGTTTAAATTATCCAAAAATAGAATGCAAGTTCAAAGTTTCATAAATGTTTCACAAAAATCTGCCCAAATGCATGCAGACTCTTCTAACACAGCGGAAGCATCAAACAAACTCAAGTACCTGTGAAAACATGCGAGTAAACTGTCAACAAAAATGTTGAGTGAATTATAGGTTTAAATAAACGTATAAGCTTTAGACCACAAGATTTAAAATGTTAGAAAACATAAAACATTATTCCATTATCAATGAGCCACCTGGTAACCACTTAACCCTTTATTTACCCTTGCGAAACACAATAATAATATACACTGAACAAGTGTATCTTCAACTAAATACGAAGTACTAAACATTCCGATTATAAATTGCTAGCGCGACTAGCTCGAAATGGGGTTGTCAAACCCGATAGATCTATCTGTAGGATTCGCGTTCACCAGTAGAAACCAGTGATTACAGTTACCAGACTAGGGAATATTTTTTTTCAACTCATAATGAATAATTTAATTTAATTGCCACTTGTGTCTAAACGTAAAATAAAATGCATGTAATCACATCCCAAAAATATACTTTGAAAAGTATGTAAAAATGGGACTATAACTCACCTTAAATCAGTGTTGTAAATCTCCCGAGATCTCCCCGAGATCTCGTTTTTAAAGGAAACCGAGACGAGATGTTCATCTCCCGAGATTTCTCGATCAACGGGTTCAAACTTAGTCTAAGTCACTATTTCTTGGATTTTCTTGCTAATTTGTAAGATTTTCTTGTAAAATTCGTAATTTCTAAGATTTTCTCGCTCATTTCTCGGATATTTTTGTGAAATCTCGTAAAAACGTATATAAATATACATATATTTATGTTTTATGTATATTTTTATTAAAAAAACTATAAAGTCGACGTAAGTCAACGTCCGAGATCTCCCCGAGATTATTCTGAGATGTCGAGATCTCCCTAGAAAGTTCCAAACGAGATCTCCTCGAGATCCGAATTCTCCAACCTTGTCTTAAAGTAAACGAAGTAACCACACAAAAATGCGAACAGCAAATGAAGTAAAGTGATCAGGGATGATCACAACGCCGACCTATAAATAAAGCATGTCGATATAAATAACTAACTTAGGTCAAGTCTTAGTATGATAGCTATTGTACATGTTGCAAGTAGACATAGAACAACACTCAACATGCATCGGTTTGATCGGAACAGCGTACGGACACACACTTTCAATTTTTAGAAAGTTTCTATTTTTAGCAGGTTTTTATTTTTGGAAAGTTTTTATTTTAGGAAAGTTTCTATTTTAGGAAAGTTTCTATTTTTGGAAAGTTTCTATTTTTAGAAAGTTTCTATTTTTGAAAAGTTTTCCATTTTTAGAAAGTTGCTATTTTTGGAAAGTTTATAAGTTAGGAAAGTTTCCTTAATTAGAAAGTACAGAAGTCAACTGAAAGTCAAATTCAACTGAAAGTCAACTCAAAAGTCAACCTTGGTCACACATAGTCAACATTGATTTTTAAACTATAATTTATATTAATAATATAAGTTATAATGTTATTTAAAGTCATATATGTATAATTATGTCATAACATAAGTTTAGTTAAATTAAAATGAATTATTAAAGTTAACATAAGTTTAAACGATATAATTAATATAACATAAGTATTTAATTAATTAATTAAATATTAATCATAATAAAAGTATTATTAATTAATAATAGATTTTAAATCATATCATAAGTATTATTAATTAATAATGAATTATTAATCATATCCTAAGTTTCTAATTATAATCATTAAATCATAAGTATTTAATAATTAAATTATAATTAAATAATAACTAAACCATATAATAATTAAATAATTAATTAATCCTTATTATAAGTCTTATTATAATAATCTCATAATATAAGTTTAATACTTACTGTGATGACCCGGAAAATTCTGACCAAATTTAAACTTAATCTTGTATGATTAACGTTTCCGACACAATAAACAAAGTCTACAAAGTTAAATCTCAAAATTTTAAACTGTTCAATTAACCTTCGATTGTTCTCAACGAAATGTGAACAATTATATATAGATACATATACTATAACTTGAAAACGTAACAAAGTGTCGAGGATATGATACTGTGCATTAAACTTATTGGTTTGATTATTTGATTGATATATTTAACTACAGAGTTAAAAGATTATGCCAAACGATTCAAGTAAAAGATATTTACTGAGTCTCTTAAGAATTATGTTATTATTACGTGTCTCTGTTGAGAGGTCCACGTTGATTTGAGAAATTATTCATTTTTAACGGTATTCGGAATAAATGGTGAATTATTTGTTTAAATAACGTAATTTGGACACATACAATAATAAGGAATATTAACTGTTAAGAATTAATTATATGAATAACTTGCGATACGTATTTTAAAACGTGTTTATAAATATTGAGAATAGATATTAACTTGGTTATGAAACGTTTGATAAATACTATTATATTAATAAATAACGAGACAATAATTTATAGAAGTAAATGACCAAAATACTCAAAAGTTTAAGATATACTTTGGGTGGTATAATTTAGGGATAATTTAAGGCTATATTTTGACAAAGGTACGTGTCCCAGAATGAAAATTACAAGTTTTCTCAGCGTACGAAGAGACACTCGAAAAATCGGAACCGGGACATAAGTCGCGTAACAACGTACGACTTATCGGAACAAAAATTACAAGTTAACTATGCATGTGAATTTAATATAATATATAATTAATTATATAAATTAAATATATTATATATATTATTAATTATTATGTCAACAAACAAAAATACAAAAAAATGTGAGCTGGATTTTGGGGCCATGCGATCGCATGGAAAATAGGCATAAAACCCATGCGATCGCATGGGGTCAGATTTCAGGAAAGGTCTATAAATTGAATTCGTTTTTGCTCAGTTTACACACACTTATTACTCCGTATTTATTTTATTTAAATTATTATTATTATTATTATTATTATTATTATTATTATTATTATTATTATTATTATTATTATTATTATTATTATATTATTAAATTATTATTAATCTTAATATTTTTAGTAATATTATACATAAAATATTACGACGAGGTTATGAGCATGTCACTTTTAAAAATGAGTTTTACGAGCGGGATAGAGCTAAGGAAATTATGGGTTATTGCCAAGGAGGTTATGGGTAATGTTCGGGGATATATTTATGAATCAAACCTAGTGTTTATCATCTCCGTTACGTCTACGTACTTTCCTACAATATTGAATCTCAATATTAATACGTAAGTACTTATATTTTATATTTTATCTATTATATATTAATAGTGTATCCATGTCTAGTACTCGAGTATATATATTTATACATGCTTGTATGCTAAATTTCTTCGTTAAACAGTTTATAATGAATCACGAATTAAATCCATATATTACTGGTAAAAGGTATATGATATACATGTTTTTGGAAAGCTGGCGAAAAATCGATAACTTTTCATTTAGACACCGAATAGTTTCGATGAACGGATTAAAAGATATGATCAACTGAATTATGATTGACGTTAATTGAAATTGCTTTTGAATCTACAATTAAGATTTAAACAACTTGTTTACGAGATTGATAAAGTGAATTTTTAAATATTACCAACCGAGTAAATGAATCTTTATATAAGGCAAGTCTCATTTTATTAAACTATTGTCAAAATTGACTTTTTGAAACGACTTTGGATAACTTTTGTATGTCGATTTCGAGCATTAGGATTGTGATACACTATGACCTGACCTAGCTTGATAGACATTTATTGACCAACATATGTTCTCTAGGTTGAGATCTACGAATCTTTGATATACCGAGTTTCGGTCACATTACGATGAACAACTGTATGTGCTGCTAAGGTGAGTTTCATTTGCTCCCTTTTTAATTGCTTTTAAAATCTATATTTTTGGGCTGAGAATACATGCAATTTATTTTAAACGCAATGGATACAAGTACATACTAAATTCTACACTGAGTTTGAACCGAAAATCCCTTAGCTTTGGTAACTAGTAACTGCCAGTACATAGGATATGGACTGGTGGGCGCGAATAACAGTATATGGATCCATAGGGCTTGATATTCCCGTCCGAGCTAGAGCACTAGCCTTTTAACGGACGTATGCTATTTGAGAAGCGTACACGTTGGTTTGCGTGTATTATTAAGATGATTATACAAAGGGTACAAATTATATATACGTTAAGTTTAGTTACCATGGTGCTCAATTTCGTAGAATATTTTGATAAACGTTTCTGGATGAAACAACTGAAATCTTGTGATCCATCTTTATATACAGATTATGCGAAACATACAAACTATGAACTCACCAACCTTTGTGTTGACACTTGTTAGCATGTTTATTCTCAGGTTCCCTAGAAGTCTTCCGCTGTTTGCTTATATGATAGACAAGCTATGTGCATGGAGTCTTATATGGCATATTTTTCAAGAAAACGTTGCATTCACCAATTCATCATCATGTACCTTATTTTGACTGCATTGTCAACGGAAGTACTATTGTAAACTATTATATACGGTGATTGTCTATATGTAGAAATCATCAGATGTCGAAAACCTTTGCTTTAAATATTCATTTATGGTGTGCCTTTTCAAAAGAATGCAATGTTTACAAAATGTATCATATAGAGGTCAAATACCTCGCAATGAAATCAATGAATGACGTGTTCGTCCATATGGATTTTGAGTGATCGTCATAGTTGGTATCAAAGCGTTGGTCCTAGCGAACCAGGTCTTGCATGAATGTGTCTAACTGATAGTTGTTAAGATGCATTAGTAAGTCTGGACTTCGACCGTGTCTGCATATTAAAAGTTTTTCTTATCATTTCTTGTCGGAAATTACATGCTTATCATTCTTAAGTCTAGACACATTTTCCTGCATTTATCGCATAAATAGTGTATAGACAAAAATTCATATCTTAGCGTATATGTTACTGTAAACTTTTCCTGATATCTTCCGAAAATTTCTCCGTGATTTATGGAATTTGGTATTATATATACATATGTAAATTATGTATTGAAGAATACCAAACTAAATTCTATAATCTAATTCATATAAAAATCATCTCCCTAATTATACAAGATGGATCCCGTATCTAGTTCAAACTCTGACAGCTATTTCGATATGGATATTCACCTGAATTCTGAAGACAGTGTAACCGGAATGGATCAACCAATTAGCCATCATCTATTCTGGATGAATTGGGGATGGGTTCGTAGCCTACTTAATTATTGGAGACAAGAAGAAGGGGATCCCTTTCACCCACCACATTGCCCTCTTGGCGAAGAACCTGAAGCACTTACCGGCGAACCTGTTCGAGACACCATTTTCTCTCTCATTTCTAGAGTATCTCGTCACGATAATATACTATCTCAAATTTTGGATCTTATTCATCCGCTCGTCCGAACCGCCAATCATCCCGGTGTAGTAGAAGAAGTCAACGAGCTTCGTGCTCGGGTAGTGGCTTTGGAGAATATGGTGCAAAGGTTACAAACATCAGCAGCATCACCGGCATCAACAGTACCACCGACAACAACACCAACAGTACCATTACCACCACCAACAACATCCGCATCGCAAACCTCAACTTCACAATCTGTTCCACGAGCATCAACGTCATATGCACCGTAGTTACCAAGAAATACCAGCAACAATAACCGATGAAGTATTAACTCATTTCCCCTGAAGAAATTTTATGTATATTTAATATATATGAATTTTGAAATCAAAATAAATATTTTCGTACTAACCTATTACGTGTGAATCTTAACTGGTAGGTACTACTCGGTTAGTTCATATTACTAATATGCAATGATGTACATCCTTCGTTAACGGCTTAATCATCGATAACTACAATCTCTGTTTCAATTCAATGAATTTCATTTCATAATAAACCAAGTGTATTATTCAATAACATGGTTGATTTTACACTTTCATCTTCGATGCACTCGAAACTTTCTAGAAAACATCATTTGCACCTTGCGAAGTTTGCAAGAATTTCACAAATATCAACAACCTTCACCAAGGAATATCAATAAGAATAAATAATGAAGTATTGATTTCATTAGTGAAATACTCCGCGAAGATTATGTAATCTCTAATGTTTTAGAGATTATTCATTTCTAATTCAAGTTAAAAATCAAATGAGCTTAATATGATAGTAACTCATTAAATCTGTATTACATCTGAAGAAATATACATACATATATTTTCATGAAGACTGTAATGAAAATTCTTTTGTACAAAATATTAATTGTGAAATCTTTAACGGGTAGGTAATACTCGGGAATATATAAGTTCACAATTAATATGTTACACTGTACATTCTTCAACTTTGATTCAAAAATTATTAACTATGCTCACAGCGATATACAATCATTTCCATACAAATTCAATTACATATTCTGATATTGACAGAGTAGAATCCAAGTCAAGATTTAACAAGTGACATCATTCTTAGATCTCTACATCTTTAAAAGCTATACTTTGACTTCAAAACGGTGAAAGATCCTTTAGCATTGTTATTACCGAAAATAATCTTACAATTTCTTTTCAAAGTATCCAGTTTTATCACACTTCCAACCAGTCAACTTCAACTTTTCAGATTAAGCCTTATTGTAACCTTGATATATACGTTTTGTTACTAGGGAACCTTTCATGTTCCGCCACATTAGTAGTAAATTTACCAAACAACTTTATTAATCCTTAACCTTTCGAAAAATTCTTATACTCATTGAAACCCTATCATGTACTCATCCACATCTTGTAACAATAATTTCCATACCAACCACCGGGAATTAGCAATTAGTATTTTGAATCTCGCAGCATTTTCTACTACAACAGTTATATATATATATATATAACATCTATCTTCTAGACTTACATACTTCGAATGTGAAGTTTCTGAAAAACACCCCAAACTACGAAACTAGTTCTACGAATTTTGGAAAAATGTTGATGAAGCAGCAAAAACTATAAACGACTTTAACAGTCGAAAGTTTGATGATAAAGAGTAGTGTGTTGGAAAAGCACAGAAAAAGAGAAGGTTTGAAACTGGAAAACGGGTTGAGCAAAGTATGAAGGAAGCTGTAGACAAATCACAAGGACAAAATCTACCTTTAAAGAATCCAAATGATTCAGTGTCTGCTGAAACCATTAGTAAGAATCTTACTTCTTATTCTAAACCTTCACAGACAGATTTTCCGCATCATCCTCTGATATTAGAAATTCTAAGATATCATCGTATCTTCCATTATAAATATCCTCCATATTTCTGAAGATATTTTCATAACTATTCTTATCTGAAATCATTTATCTCTTCACGCTATCTATGTTACATCATAAAAGAAACTATTTTAGTTTCTAATTTCTGAAAATTTCGAAAAATGGATGTTTTTTAAGTAGTGTTGGGAATTGAAGCATGAGTTAGTATAATATAATGACACTTGATCAACGTGATTATATTACAGTAAGTCATGCTGAGTTTCTAATGGAACGTGATAAAGGTTCACTGATCATACCCTCATCAAGAACCATGTTACATAACTCTTTCATTCTATTTAACCTATAAACATATCAAGAAAATATTTTTCTTGATGACTCGGTTTTTTTTTAGGTATTCTGGTAATTTGACAAGTCAGATTGTGCCATTACCGTTTCTTTCTTAGAACATTAATTATGTTCATTTCAAAATCCATACCTACGAATTTTGGACCATTTTTCGCTTGACTTAAAGTCGGGAAGAGAAAACGAAAGCATGAAGCTCCGAAATATAAAGGAGAATATAAGCTCGATAACAACCCCGAAATTTACAAACCGTGTATATCAATACGTATAGCAATATAAAGACACGGAAGAATGAAAAACACTATAACCCCAAGGTAATGGTAGAAGAAAATAACTTCCTCCGGTGGTAGATGAAAAAGAAGAATGACAAATATGAAAGTTAGGAGTATATCAAGAATCAGAACTGGATGAAGCATTTTCACAATCTTTTGAAAGTATGAATTAAGGAAGAAGATGTAGGAGTGATGAAAATAATGAAACGGAAGTGGTTAATTTATAGCAAAATATCAGACATAGCAATCGAGGCAAATTACGCATTTAATCAAAGGAAATCTTAATTTCCTTAAAATCCAAAGAATCAAATCTTATTTAGATTATGAAGATTTTCTATTCCTTAAATTCCAGAAATCAATCGTTACTACGTCAAGAGATAAGACGCATCTCTATTCTCCATTTCACTCGATTACGATAAACTTCTCTCATACGCTTCGAGTAATTGATTTGCTTTATCCATATTTTTCAAATGTGATAAAACTCTATTTATCGACTCATATACGTCATGAAAACATTTTTATTGTTAGCCATGACGACCTCACTCAAATTTCGGAACGAAATTTCTTTAACGGGTAGGTACTGTGATGACCCGGAAAATTCTGACCAAATTTAAACATAATCTTGTATGATTAACGTTTCCGACACGATAAACAAAGTCTATGAAGTTAAATCTCAAAATTTTAAACTGTTCAATTAACCTTCGATTGTTCTCAACGAAACGCGAACAATTATATATAGATACATATACTATAACTTGAAAACGTAACAAAGTGTTGAGGATATGATACTGTGCATTAAACTTATTGGTTTGATTATTTGATTGATATATTTAACTACAGAGTTAAAAGATTATGCCAAACGATTCAAGTAAAAGATATTTACCGAGTCTCTTAAGAATTATGATATTATTACGTGTCTCTGTTGAGAGGTCCACGTTGATTTGAGAAATTATTCATTTTTAACGGTATTCAGAATAAATGGTGAATTATTTGTTTAAATAACGTAATTTGGACACATACAATAATAAGGAATATTAACTGTTAAGAATTAATTATATGAATAACTTGCGATACGTATTTTAAAACGTGTTTATAAATATTGAGAATAGATATTAACTTGGTTATGAAACGTTTGATAAATACTATTATATTAATAAATAACGAGACAATAATTTATAGAAGTAAATGACCAAAATACTCGAAAGTTTAAGATATACTTTGGGTGGTATAATTTAGGGATAATTTAAGGCTATATTTTGACAAAGGTACGTGTCCCAGAATGAAAATTACAAGTTTTCTCAGCGTACGAAGAGACACTCGAAAAACCGGAACCGGGACATAAGTCGCGTAACAACGTACGACTTATCGGAACAAAAATTACAAGTTACCTATGCATGTGAATTTAATATAATATATAATTAATTATATAAATTAAATATATTATATATATTATTAATTATTATGTCGACAAACAAAAATACAAAAAAATGTGAGCTGGATTTTGGAGCCATACGATCGCATGGAAAATAGGCATAAAACCCATGCGATCGCATGGAGTCAGATTTCAGGAAAGGTCTATAAATTGAATTCGTTTTTGCTTAGTTTACACACACTTATTACTCCGTATTTATTTTATTTAAATTATTATTATTATTATTATTATTATTATATTATTATTAAATTATTATTAATCTTAATATTTTTAGTAATATTATACATAAAATATTACGACGAGGTTATGAGCATGTCACTTTTAAAAATGAGTTTTACGAGCGGGATAGAGCTAAGGAAATTATGGGTTATTGCCAAGGAGGTTATGGGTAATGTTCGGGGATATATTTATGAATCAAACCTAGTGTTTATCATCTCCGTTACGTCTACGTACTTTCCTACAATATTGAATCTCAATATTAATACGTAAGTACTTATATTTTATCTATTATATATTAATAGTGTATCCATGTCTAGTACTCGAGTATATATATTTATATATGCTTGTATGCTAAATTTCTTCGTTAAACAGTTTATAATGAATCACGAATTAAATCCATATATTACTGGTAAAAGGTATATGATATACATGTTTTTGGAAAGCTGGCGAAAAATCGATAACTTTTCATTTAGACACCGAATAGTTTCGATGAACGGATTAAAAGATATGATCAACTGAATTATGATTGACGTTAATTGAAATTGCTTTTGAATCTATAATTAAAATTTAAACAACTTGTTTACAAGATTGATAAAGTGAATTTTTAAATATTACCAACCGAGTAAATGAATCTTTATATAAGGCAAGTCTCATTTTATTAAACTATTGTCAAAATTGACTTTTTGAAACGACTTTGGATAACTTTTGTATGTCGATTTCGAGCATTAGGATTGTGATACACTATGACCTGACCTAGCTTGATAGACATTTATTGACCAACATATGTTCTCTAGGTTGAGATCTACGAATCTTTGATATACCGAGTTTCGGTCACATTATGATGAACAACTGTATGTGCTGCTAAGGTGAGTTTCATTTGCTCCCTTTTTAATTGCTTTTAAAATCTATATTTTTGGGCTGAGAATACATGCAATTTATTTTAAACGCAATGGATACAAGTACATACTAAATTCTACACTGAGTTTGAACCGAAAATCCCTTAGCTTTGGTAACTAGTAACTGCCAGTACATAGGATATGGACTGGTGGGTGCGAATAACAGTATATGGATCCATAGGGCTTGATATTCCCGTCCGAGCTAGAGCACTAGCCTTTTAACGGACGTATGCTATTTGAGAAGCGTACACGTTGGTTTGCGTGTATTATTAAGATGATTATACAAAGGGTACAAATTATATATACGTTAAGTTTAGTTACCATGGTGCTCAATTTCGTAGAATATTTTGATAAACATTTCTGGATGAAACAACTGAAATCTTGTGATCCATCTTTATATACAGATTATGCGAAACATACAAACTATGAACTCACCAACCTTTGTGTTGACACTTGTTAGCATGTTTATTCTCAGGTTCCCTAGAAGTCTTCCGCTGTTTGCTTATATGATAGACAAGCTATGTGCATGGAGTCTTATATGGCATATTTTTCAAGAAAACGTTGCATTCACCAATTCATCATCATGTACCTTATTTTGACTGCATTGTCAACAGAAGTACTATTGTAAACTATTATATACGGTGATTGTCTATATGTAGAAATCATCAGATGTCGAAAACCTTTGATTTAAATATTCATTTATGGTGTGCCTTTTCAAAAGAATGCAATGTTTACAAAACGTATCATATAGAGGTCAAATACCTCGCAATGAAATCAATGAATGACGTGTTCGTCCATATGGATTTGGAGCGATCGTCATACTTACCATAAGTATTTTTCATTAATAATAAAAGTATTATTAATCATAAGTTTAATTAAATCATAATTAATTAATAAATGATATAATAAATATATATATCATAAGTCTTAAATTAAATTAATTAATTTTTACATCATAAGTAATTTATTAATAATGAAATTCATTATTTATATCATAAGTCTTATTTAATAACCATAAGTTTTAATTAAAAGTTCATCGGGTCATAACTTGAGCCCCGGGAATCAGTTTTCGGCGAGTCTTATATATATCTTCGCCTAACCAACCCACCCAACACATTAGTGTGCTCAAGAACACCCTAAGAACAGCCACCAAGTCATGACCTACAGCCATTATTCAACTTGGAGCTTTAATCCGTTCAAAAACAAGTTTTAGTCATAACGGGTGATCCGTGGCTCGGATTTCGATGACTCGAACATGAAAATTCATCCAATCATAAATACTAACACACTAGTACACCTAAAGACTCCAAAAGTGGTCACAAAGTCGGACCATACCTGTACCAATTCGCTCTTACATTTTAATTTCAATTAAACACCATATTAATCATATCTAGAGCTCCGGGAATCGAAATAACATGAATCCGGAGTCTAAAATTAATGTCTTGATGAGAGGAACTCATCTAAATACTTTAATTTCAATTTTATATCAGTTATGTTTACAGAAATGAACAAACAAGCTGCTGTCCCAAAACAATCAAACCGAAAACATGAATTAACGAGCATTTCTATGCATACTATCAACAATACAATAACATATAATCATCATACAATCAATATAACATGTAAAATCAGTAAAATATAAGAAAAATCAAAAATCTAGGGTTAGGGTTTATACCCTAATCGAGAATCAAGAGATATCAACGTGTAGAGAAGAACGAGAGGAATCTGATTGTGTATTCGATACAATGATCCAAGCTTTATTAGATGAAGATGATGATGGTTTTGATGATGAAAAATGGTGGCCAATAACAAGGTATGAAGAGAGCTTTTAGGTTATTTGTGGAATGAGAGAAAATGCTAACACCAAAAATAGATAGAAGGAATAAATGAGATAAAAATGATTTCAAAAATCAAACCTCCCCCCTTAGCAAGGGTTCAGCCGAATAAGGGAGTGGGGTGGGTCCCACTTGGCCCAAAATGTTAAATGTTTAATTCCTTGTGGCCCGAATGCCCGATCGAAACCCGAAACGCGAAAACGCTACTATGCGATTAATTATTCGGAGATATAACAAATACGTGACGAAAAATATACATAAACACTATATATAAATATATGACATTAAAATATCATATTTAAAATAATTTGGATTTAAAAATCCCAAAAGATTGACCGTTGGTTTGAAAACCAAAAAGATTCGCCGGATAGAAATCCACGACTCGTATAAACGTACAATTTAAAATATATGAATACAAATATTCATTTAACACATAATAATTAATATATTATAACTAAAATAATAATATAGGTCATAGAAATGATGTGGCACGAATAACAATTAACGGGCATTAAATAATAAACGGTAAAAGATAACAGAAAAAGTAGGGTCGTGACAGTACCTTCCCGTTACGGAAATTTCGTCCCGAAATTTAAGCAGGTGCAGGGGTTGACTCGGCATCTGGGAGCAAATGCGGGTACTTCTACCTCATCTGATCTTCACGCTCCCAAGTGAACTCGGGACCGCGTCTGGTATTCCATCTAACTCGAACGATAGGAATTCTACTCTGCTTGAGAGTCTTAACTTCTCGATCCATAATTTCAACCATTTCCTCAATAAAATGAAGTTGTTTATCAACATGAAGCTCCTCCAGAGGAATGGTTTCGTCGGCCTCGGCCAAACACTTCTTCAAATTCAATACATGAAAAACGTCGTGAACAGCACTGAGTTCTTGTGGCAATTTTAAACGATAAGCCACGGGTCCAACTCTCTCTGTAATCTCAAAAGGTCTAACAAAACGAGGATTCAACTTTCTCCTCTTACCAAAACGTACCACACCTTTCCAAGGTGATACCTTCAACATAACACGGTCACCGACCTGAAATTCTAAATCTTTTCTTCTCTTATCGGCATAACTCTTTTGCCGACTTCTAGCAGTTCTCAATTTTTCCTTAATCTGTACAATCTTCTCGGTAGTCTCTTGAATAATTTCTGGGCCTGTGAGTTGAGCATCCCCAACCTCATTCCAACAGATAGGAGACCTACACTTTCTACCATACAAAGCTTCAAACGATGCGGCTTTAATACTTACATGATAACTGTTATTATAAGAAAATTCAGCTAGCGGCAAGTATCTATCCCACCCATTACTAAAATCAATGACGCACGCTCGTAACATGTCTTCTAACATTTGAATGGTCCTTTCACTCTGATCATCCGTCTGCGGATGATAAGCGGGGCTCATATCCAACTTAGTTCCCAAGGCTTCCTGTAAGGATTGCCAAAACCTCGATATAAATCGACTATCTCGGTCTGAAATAATAGATACAGGAACACCATGTCTTGAAACAATCTCCTTCAAATACAAACGAGTAAGCTTCTCCATCGTATCTGTTTCCTTAATCGGCAAGAAATGAGCTGACTTTGTGAGTCGGTCCACAAGAACCCAAATGGTATCATAACCACCCACAACTCTCGGTAATTTCGTAATAAAATCCATCGTAATACCTTCCCACTTCCACTCGGGAATCTCAGGTTGCACCAAAAGTCCGGACGGTTTCTGATGTTCAGCTTTAACCTTAGCACAGGTCAAACATTTATCCACATAAGTAGCCAGGCCAGTTTTCAAATTATACCACAGATAATGCTAAAAACGAACATATATTTCATAGCATTATCTCTCAAGAAAGACAAGCTTTTAGTTGCAATTATTCTATTTACAAGTGATATTCGTTTAAATAATAAAAGGTGAAGACAAAAGACAGATTCGACGATTTGAAGACGCAAACGACCAAAAAGCTAAAAAGTACAAAGTACAATCAAAGTGGTTCAAATTATTGATTAGAAACGTCTCAAAATTACAAGAGTACAAGACGCAAAACGCAAAGTACAAGATATTAAATAGTACGCAAGGACGTTCGAAAATCCAGAACCGAGACATGAACCAACTTTCAGTGCGCGACGCAACGGAAAAAAATTACAAGTCAACTATGCATAAGAATAAAATATAATATATAATTAATTATATATATATATTATTATATAATATAATTTTACGCAGCCCACATTTTGGATCTAATATGTGAGCTGGTTTCCAGACATCCGCACTCGTGGTACTTTTGTGAAGGATACATCCGCTCTCATGGAGCTCTACAGTACAACGTGGGCCTATAAAAGCCATCGAATTCTGCACAAATTTTACACACCTTTTTCTAATTCATTCTCTCTATCTCACGTATATATATATATATATATATATATATATATATATATATATATTTTAATTTTAATTTAAATTTTAAATTATAAATAATAAGGGTATATTAGCGAATGTTGTAAGGGTGTAAGTCTAAATTATGTCTGTGTAACGCTACGCTATTATTAATCATTGTAAGTTATGTTCATCCTTTTTAAATTAATGTCTCGTAGCTAAGTTATTATTATGCTTATTTAAGCCAACGTAATCATGATGTTGGGCTAAAATATTAAAATTGGGTAATTGGGCTTTGTACTATAATTGGGGTTTGGACAAAAGAATGACACTTGTGAAAATTAGACTATGGGCTATTAATGGGCTTTATATTTGTTTAATTAAATGATAGTTTGTTAATTTAATATAAAGACTTACAATTGGACGTGCCTATAAATAACCATATACACTCGATCGGACACGATGGGCGGGATATTTATAAGTACTAATAATCGTTCATTTAACCGGACATGATAATGAATTAATAGTTAATGGACTTATTAAAATAGGGGTGAATTATATACAAGGACACTTGGTGTAATTATAGTTTAAGTCCCCAATTAGTTGGAATATTTGACTTCGGATATAAGGATAATTTGACGAGGATACTCGCACTTTATATTTATGACTGATGGACTGTTATGGACAAAAACCAGACGGACATATTGAATAATCCAGGACAAAGGACAATTAACCCATGGGAATAAACTAAAATCAACACGTCAAACATCATGATTACAGAAGTTTAAATAAGCATAATTCCTTTATTTCATATTTAATTGCACTTTTAATTATCGCACTTTTATTTACTGTCATTTTATTTAATTGCACTTTTAATTATTGTACTTTTTAATTATCGCAATTTTATTTATTGTCATTTTATTTATCACATTTTAATTTATCGCACTTTAATTTAATTTACGCTTTAAATTAAGTTATATTTATTTTTAATATTTTACATTAGGTTTTAACTGCGACTAAAGTTTTAAAATCGACAAACCGGTCATTAAACGGTAAAATCCCCCTTTTATAATAATAATACTACTTATATATATATATATATATATATATATATATATATATATATATATATATATATATATATATATATATATATATATATATATATATATATATATATATTTATATTTATACAAATATAGTTTTAAAAATATAGCGTCAAACTTGGCTAGATCCCTGTGGAATGAACCGGACTTACTAAAAACTACACTACTGTACGATTAGGTACACTACCTATAAGTGTTGTAGCAAGGTTTAGGTATATCCACTCTTTAAATAAATAAATAACTTGTGTAAAATTGTATCGTATTTAATAGTATTTTGTAGTAAAAATATAACTATTTCGTATACACCTCTACGCACATCAAGTATTTTTGGCGCCGCTGCCGGGGAATCCTAAACGCCGAAAGCGCAACGCTATAAAAAAAAAGATTTTTATTAAGTCGTAATCTATTTCTGTAAAAATATACGTTTTAAATATTAAAAATACAAGAAAAAGAAAAATATATCTATATTTTTAAGTTTAGTTAATTTAAAAAGTTTATATTTTTTTTATTTATTGTGAAAAAGTTATAAAAAAGTAATAAGTTATATTTATATTTTATATATATTAAAAACAGAAAAATTAAAAAAAAAAACACTGAACCTGCATAGAATTCGACCTGCACCTCAGCTGAATCTGTATCATCCGCACTCGCGGTACTTTTTGCCAGCTGGGATCTGCACTCGCGGAGGTCTCTGACAACTGCAACCTCAGACAGCATTAATTACGTATTAGGGTTTAAATTTAATTATTATTATTATTAATTAACCTAATTAGGGTTTATGTTTAATATTAATTAGTTTTAGTTTAATTAAATTTGTATTTTTAATTATTAATTAGTTTTATTACTTATAGAATTAATAGTTTTATAAAATAATAATATAAAAATAATATTTTTATAAAAATTGTATTTTTACAACTTTAAGTTTTATTTTTAAAATTTCGTACCTTTTTAATCGTTTATTCGTGATATTTATATTTTACGTTCGTAACTAGTTTTAAGTTATCGTTTTTGCCGTAGTTATTTTTATTTCTAGATTTTTAGGATTTGCCGTAAAATCCCTTAAGTGTTTTTTCTTTAGACTAAGATTTAGATGCTTTAGAATTTTGCGACGCCGTTTTATAAGTTTTAGTATCTTTTTAAGTTATTGCCGTTTTGGATATAGAATTTCTTTAAGCTTTAATACCTTTAGACGCAACTTTTAATTCTTAGTTTTTAGACTTTTAATTTTCGACCCGCTACATTCTTTTTATTATTTTTCGACCTTTTATTTTTTGACGTTTTTCGACGCACTCTTTATCTTTCTTATTTCTCGCCGCTCTAATTTTTAGGACTTAGAATTTTCTCTACTTCTTCTCTAATAATTCAAAACGAAAAATTATTTTAAGTGGTTAAATTGATAGACATCCTAAATTTTCTGGTTCATAGTATTAGTTGGATTTGTTAGTGGCGAGTTGTGGGCTTCCGATTTAAAGGGTCCTGGATACCTGCTGCATCTATTGGCTATTCGAAACGTGGGCAAAATCAGAAAAGTCTATTAATTTGATAACTTATATAATTTTTATTTTTATAACTAATAGGATATTCAGTGAATGTACTGAACAAAACGTTCACCACCTTTTATACGTTCACCACCTGTAACTCGATCAAGATATCTAGCCAATATTGTCGCCGTTGATTTTTATTTAGAATCATCATCCAGTCGACCAAGTACTCCAATTCAAATTTTCGATAATCCATTTTTTGAACCCGACCTCACAATTGAGAACCCGGAGGATATTCAGGGACAATTCAAAGATCCTGAACCACTAATCTTTCCTCCGGAACCACCAATCATTCAAACAGAGATTGTCGAGGAACAACCCATTAAATCAGAATCCTCTAGTGATTCAGATTCAACAAATTCAATAATGGAGAATCTGGAACCTCTAAGTATGGAAGACCGAATGAGAGCTAAACGCACTGGCCAAGGTCAAGCAATTACTCAACAAGACATTAATGCGCCAAATTATGAAATCAAAGGACAAATCCTACATATGGTAACTAATCAATGCCAATTTAGTGGTGCGCCGAAGGAAGATTCAAATGAACATCTTCGAACCTTTAATAGGATCTGTACTCTATTTAAAATAAGAGAGGTTGAGGATGAACAGATATATCTCATGTTATTTCCCTGGACTTTAAAGGGAGAAGCCAAAGATTGGTTGGAATCGTTACCTGAAGGGGCGATTGATACATGGGATGTTTTGTTGAAAAATTTCTTAAACAATTCTTTCCAGCATCTAAAGCCGTGAGACTTCAAGGAGAAATTTTTACATTCACACAAAAGCCAAATGAAACTCTATATGAAGCGTGGACAAGATTTGGAAAGTTATTAAGAGGATGTCCGCAACATGGTTTAGACACTTGTCAAATAGTACAAATATTCTACCAAGGATGCGACATCACTACAAGAAAAGACATCGATATGGCAGCTGGTGGTTCCATTATGAAGAAAACCGTAACTGACGCTTACAAAATTATTGATAACACTGCTTCCCACTCACATGAGTGGCATCAAGAAAAAGATATCGTTATATCATCTAAAGCGGCTAGAGCCGATTCTAGCCATGACTTTGATTCTATTTCTGCAAAGATAGATGCTGTCGAGAGACGAATGGAAAAGATGACTAAAGATATTCACTCAATACGAATTAGTTGTGAGCAGTGTGGAGGACCACATTTGACAAAAGATTGTCTCAGTATTGAACAAACAATGGAACAAAG
Organism: Rutidosis leptorrhynchoides; assembly: GCF_046630445.1. Taxonomy (NCBI): domain Eukaryota; kingdom Viridiplantae; phylum Streptophyta; class Magnoliopsida; order Asterales; family Asteraceae; genus Rutidosis; species Rutidosis leptorrhynchoides. The sequence continues at coordinate 505,273,886 of NC_092334.1, read as the reverse complement.
AGAGAATGTTTCATACATGAACCAAAGGCCTGGAAATAATTATCAGAATAATTATCAACCGCCAAGACCAATCTACAATCAAAACCAGAATTATAACTGAAATGTTCCATACAATAACCAACAAGGTCCTAGCAATCAACAAGTATCCAACAATACTTACAATCAGTAAATACCTATTTTTCAAAACAAACCACCACAAACCGATGATAAAAAGCTAAATTTTGAAGATATGATGTCAAAGCTAGTTGAATCAATTTTTCACATCTCAGAAACAAACCAATGAACAAAATGCCTAAGCATTTAGAAATCAACAAGCTTCTATCCAAAATTTGGAACAAGAAGTAAGTAACCTAGCAAGGTTGATAGGTGAAAGAAAACCGAGAAGTCTACCTAGCGATACAAATGCTAACCCCCGGAATGAAACAGCTAAAGCCATTACCACGAGAAGTGGTATTATACTTAAACCACCAGAAATACCTGTAATTTCTGATGACTCTATTCCTACTCCACAAGAACCACAACCTGAGCAAGAAAAGGAAACAGAACTGGTAGTTGAAAAGGTTAATGAAGATAACATAGTTAAGGCTAAACCTTATGTTAAACCATACCAACCACCACTTCCTTACCCAAGTAAAATGAGAAAAGAAAGACTTGAAGCTGAGCAATCCAAATTCTTGGATATATTTAAACAAATAAATGTAAATCTTCCTTTCATTGATGTGATTTCAGGAATGCCTAGATATGCTAAATTCTTGAAAGATCTAATCACAAATAGAAAGAAAATGGAAGAACTCTCGGCTGTTACTATGAATGCTAATTGTTCTGCAGTGCTGTTGAATAAGATACCAGAAAAATTATCACATCCAGGAAGTTTCACAATTCCATGTTTTCTGGGTAGTCTTAGTTCAATAGAAGCATTGGCAAACTTAGGTGCTAGTATAAATTTAATGTCGTATTCACTATACGCTAAACTAGACCTTGGAGAATTGAAACCAACAAGAATAAGCATACAACTAGCCGATCGATCAGTAAAATATCCTTGATGGATAATGGAGAACATGCTAGTTAAAGTTGGAACTTTAGTATTTCCAGTAGATTTTGTTATTCTGGACATGGAAGAAGATTCTCGAGTTCCTCTCATATTAGGAAGACCATTCTTAAACACAACTAAAGCAATAATAGACGTGTTCGGTAAGAAACTGACCCTAAGCATAGAGGACGAGAGTGTTACCTTTTCTGTTGATAGAGCCATGCAACAATCGCAATCTGCAGATGATACATGTTATTATATTCAAACTATAAATTCACATGCAGAATTGTTAGAATAATTTCCAGAATTACAAGGAACAGAAAAATGTTCTTTAGGAGAAGGAACTGAACCAATTGATGAAACTAAAATGTTAGCTACACTTATGGCTAATGGATATGAACCAACAACAGAAGAAATTCAAATGCTAAAAGAGGAAGATAGATATCGATATAAATCATCGATAGAAGAACCACCGACATTAGAGTTAAAGCCACTTCCAAACCATTTGGAATACGCTTATTTACATGGTGAATCTGAATTACCTGTAATAATATCGTCTTCTCTTACTGAAAATGAAAAATCTCAACTCATTTCTGTGCTAAAAGCTCATAAACCAGCTATTGCATGGAAGATTCATGATATTAAAGGAATAAGTCCTTCGTATTGCACACATAAAATCCTTATGGAAGAAGGTCATAAAACGTATGTGCAACGTCAACGAAGACTAAATCCTAATATGCAAGATGTTGTTAAGAAAGAAATTATTAAACTGCTAGATGCAGGTTTAATTTATCCAATCTCTGATAGTCCATGGGTAAGCCCAGTTCAATGTGTACCTAAGAAGGGTGGCATGACTGTCATCACAAATGAAAAAAATGAACTTATTCCTACTAGGACTGTAACAGGATGGCGTGTTTGTATAGATTATTGAAAATTAAATGACGCCACCAGAAAAGATCACTTTCCCTTACCTTTCATTGATCAAATGTTGGAAAAATTAGTCGGAAACAGTTACTATTGTTTTCTTGATGGTTTTTCCGGATATTTTCAAATTCCAATAGCACCCGAGGATCAAGAGAAAACCACGTTCACATGCCCTTATGGTACTTTTGCTTATAAACGCATGTCGTTTGGGCAACGCCCCTGCAACCTTTCAAAGGTGCATGATGGCGATTTTTTACGACATGATAGAAGAATGCATGGAAGTTTTCATGGATGACTTTTCAGTCTTCGGTGATACATTTGAATCATGTCTAGTTAATCTTAAACGAATGCTTATTAGATGCGAACAATCAAATCTAGTACTTAATTGGGAGAAATGCCATTTCATGGTTAAAGAAGGCATCGTTCTTGGTCATAAAATTTCAAAGGAAGGAATTGAAGTGAATAGAGCTAAAGTAGATGTAATTGCTAAACTTCCACATCCTACCAATGTTAGAAGAGCTAGGAGTTTTCTAGGGCATGCCGGTTTTTACCGACGTTTCATAAAAGATTTTTCTAAAATTGTCACTCCTATGAATAAACTCCTAGAAAAGGATGCTCCATTCATCTTTTCAGATGAATTCATCAAATCTTTTAATATTCTTAAAGAAAAACTCACTAATGCACCGATCATGATAACTCCAAATTGGAATCTACCATTTGAACTAATGTGCGATGCAAGTGATTTTGCAATGGGAGCCGTTTTAGGACAAATGATTGAAAAACGATTTCAACCTATATATTACGCTAGTAAGACATTACAAAGAGCACAAACAAATTACACAACTACTGAAAAAGAACTCCTTGCCATTGTCTTTGCTTTTGACAAATTTCGTTCATATCTCGTTCTAGATAAAACGGTGGTCTATACCGATCATTCTGCTCTTAAATACCTATTTTCAAAACAAGATGCCAAACCACGATTAATCCGTTGGATCTTACTCTTACAAGAGTTCGATAATGAAATTCGAGATAAAAAAGGAGCAGAAAATCTCGTCGCTGATCATCTTTCTCGTCTTGAAAATCCTGAATTAGAAGTTCTGAATGAATCGGCCATACAAGACAACTTTCCTGATGAATATCTATTGAAGATAGATTATAGTGAAATTCCATGGTTTGCAGACTAAGGTAACTACTTAGTATGTGGATTCCTTGAAAAAGGGTTGTCGTACCAAAAAATGAAAGAAATTCTTTAGTGATATAAAACACTATTTCTGGGAAGATCCACATTTGTTTAAAAGTTGTCCCGATGGAATAATACGCCGATGTGTATTTGGGGATGAAGCCAGTCAAATCTTAAACCATTTTCACACAGGACCAACAGGAGGGCATTATGGACCTCAACTCACAGCAAGAAAAGTTTACGATGCTGGATTCTATGGCCTACAATTTTCAAAGACGCACACCTTCTTTGCAAATCCTGTGATGCTTGTCAAAGGGCCAGAAAAATAAGTCAACGTGATGAAATGCCACAAAATGTCATTCAAGTTTGTGAAGTATTTGACGTTTGGGGTATTGACTTTATAGGTCCATTTCCAAAATCTCATAATAATCTCTACATTCTCGTTGCCATTGATTATGTATCTAAATGGGCGGAAGCACAAGCTCTCCCAACTAACGATGCACGAGTTGTATTCAACTTTTTAAAACGTCTTTTTGAAAGGTTTGGAACACCGAAAGCTTTAATAAGTGATCGGGGTACTCATTTCTGTAATAATCAACTTGAGAAAGTTCTCAAAAGATATGGAGTAACTCATAAAATATTAACCGCTTATCATCCACAAACAAGTGGACAAGTTGAAAATACCAACCGAGCTTTAAAACGTATTCTAGAGAAAACCGTAGGATCAAATCCGAAGGAATGGTCCATGAAATTGGAGGATGCACTCTGGGCTTTTAGAACAGCCTACAAAACTCCAATTGGAACCACACCTTTTAGACTTATTTACGGAAAAGTATGTCATCTTCCAGTAGAAATTGAGCACAAAGCATTTTGGGCTTGGAAGACATGTAATCTTGATTTACATGAAGCCGGACGTCTACGGTTAAGTCAATTAAATAAATTAGAAGAATTAAGATATGAAGCATATGAAAATTCGTTAATCTATAAAGAAAGAACGAAGAAATGGCATGATAAAAGAATCAGAAGTTCAAAAGAATTTAAAGAAGGAGACAAAGTTCTTCTTTTCAATTCACGATTCAAGCTATTTTCTGGAAAATTGAAATCAAAATAGTCTGGACCATTCATAGTCAAAAGAGTTTTCCCGTACGAAATAGTAGAGTTAATAAATTCAAATGGGATTGAATTTAAGGTTAATGGTCACAGAGTTAAACATTACATAGATAGTCCGATGGAAGTTGACAACGAAGTTAATCACAATTTCGACACCACAGCTAATTAAGTGTGGGAAGGTTCGAATCTTTTTAGGGTAATATGTATTTATGTTAGAGTTAGATTTTTTGTTTTCGTGTAGTTTCCGAGAATGGAATCCGAATGGTCTTTCCCTAGCAGACCCTAAAGAACTAGTCTTCTCCCCCCATTCTGAATTTTTATTTTTTTTAGGTTTTACGAGATGAAGAATTCCTTTGATCTGAACCATGGTCTAATGCTACACGCTATGATTACTTAACATAATAATGACACACTTCCGAGTGAACTGGTATCATTCATAAGAGGCAAAATGGATGGAGTAAGAAAAGAACTCAGAAAAGATCATCATAAGATACATTTTGGTAAAGGAAAATCAAAATCTGCAACAAAAAGAAGAGCACGACACCTTGAAAGATGTTATAAATGCGGAAAATGGTCACACGAAGGTAAATGTTCAAATAATCAAACATATTCAAACACCAAATTTGTTACTCTATGCAGAGAAGGACCGTTTATATGTTTAGAAGAAAAGATATTGAAGATTCGAGGTTATGCTTACGTAGCTATGGAGAACCAAATCACACGACTCTCATATGAGTCAGCTAAAGCAGGACTCTGAGAATTCTTTCTCACAGGTAAGTATGTACAGTTTTTATTTTTTTATTACTTTTAACCTTTTGATAATAAACGCTGAATTGTTCGCTATAAAGTATTAAATTGGTATTCAATAAAATTAGGTATGCGTAACCGAAATTATTGATATCATACAAAAATTTATTACATCACTGCGAAATTTACCGTTTATTCTTAAGGTATAAATATCTTTAATCAATCAACTCAAAAAATTTCAGAAATTCGTCAGGAGTAAAACTAGGTTATGGAACCGAAATTACTTTACCGAAAAGAGGGGCGTATATTTTTGATAATATTTGATTGATTAAAGTGGGATAAAAGACCAAAAAGATTTTTAACTTTAATTTTTTTTAAATTAATAAATTAATATTAAATTATTATTGTAAACTTTTTAAAATAATATATTTAAGTTTGTAAATATTTGAAAAATTAATATTTTTAATATAAGTTTGTATGTTGTAACACCCGCGTTTTGGGCCTAGCTGAAATGACCCTTTTGACCTTGGACGTGTTTGTATGTTATTATAATAATTATTTGTTTATAATTATTTGGTGTTTTAGTTGAGATCAGTTTGTGACAAGGGTCACAGAACAGGTTTGTTTATTTAATTTGGACTCCGTTAGGGCCGCCTAACGAGGTACGTAATTTATTTGATAACAGGTAAATACCCGTGTGTGATGGGGTATTGTATTTAACATAAATATAAAAGGAAGAAGTCAGCTTCTTCTCTCATCTTCTTGAAACTTCCTAATTAAACACCGTACCTTCATCCCTCCCATCTACAAAACCCTAATCCTTAAACATTGATCTTGAGCTCAAATTGGTGTTAGAATCGTGCTTGTTATCGTTTACTGAGTCTATCAAGGTAAGTATCATGTGTTTTTGTGTTCAATTCATTGTTAAATTCATGGTTTTGTGTGAGTTTTGTAAAAAGCTTGAATTTGTGTCAAAACAAGTGAATTAAGTGTTGTTATGGTCAAATTGTTGTGGGTTTTGAGTCTATAACAAGTAGTGAACAAGTTGTGGTCGATTTTGGTGTTTAAAACGAGCTCTAGATCGAGATTTGAGGATTTCATCGTGAAGTCCGTAGCCTTTGTTCAGTTTCTGAGGAAGATGAACACAGTCGGCCGACTGTCGGTCGACAATCGACCGACTGAGGGTTCAACCGACCGATTGTTGAGTGAACCGACCGACTGTGATTTACCTTCGGCCGATTGATGTAATACCAAGTGAATCGACCGACTGGGAAGGTCAGTCGACCGGTTGTGTCGACAGTTGACCGACTGAGTGTCCAGGGCAGAATATTTTACTAAGTGTTGATTTTTATCCGTTATGCTGTCCGTTTGTATTTTGGTGTTCAGGATGTAAATTTTGAAAGTGCATAAGTGTTAGGTGGACTTTTAGCGGCGCTTTTGTGACTGATTTTCTGTACTGTGTTGTTTTGTGTTAACGGATAGAAACTAACTTGATTTGCCTTATGTTCAGGTGATAAGGATAAGGAAGAAGCTCAGTGATAGTTTATCTGAGCTGGTTGCTGGTAATCAGTGAGTGGGATTATCTCTGGGTGTAGTATAGAGTAGCAAGTTGCGCTACTATGTTTATATTATTGATAGTTGCCATGTTTAGTAGTTATGTTATATAGTTGATCACAGTTAAGGTTGCCATGCTTTTAGTAGTATTAGTTGCATGTAGTAGTAATACTAGTAGTTGACTGGTTGTATGTGCACAAGTTGTTGTTGTTGTTGTTGTTGGAACCTATTGTTGTTAGGTTCAGCTCAGAGAGGTCAACCTAGTTGTCGTTGGGTCTAGTTGGCTAATGTTTGTTGAGTATAGTGCTGAATGATGCATCACCTGCATGTGGATGACTATACTGGGGATTCAGTAGTAAAGACTATCGGTAGACGCTAGACTGATCAGCTAGTGGTCGTTTGTTGTATGTGGTTGCATATAGCTATTGATATAGGAGTACAAGTTGGTACTGTATGCTAGACGTTTTGATAGTTCTATTCACTTAGCCTTGTGCTAACCCCTCACCTCCTCCCTTGCAGGTTTTGGATCTTAGTGCTGGTAGGGACGGGAGTCGGGCTGACAATATGTTTGACAAGACGAACTCTGATGTTTTAAGTTTTGTAAATATGTAACTAGTCGTTTAACGTAACACCTGTGGTTTGTAATAAAGTAATTAACTTATGATTTGTGATAATCATGTTTGTAACTAACTAAGGGTATTTATGTAAACTCAGTCTTCCGCTGTGATATAAAAAAAAATCTAGGGTGTTACAACTTGGTATCAGAGCATAGGTTTGGCCGCATGTATATTGTGTTGAATGTCATGTTCCCAAACCTTGTATTGTGTCAAACATATCTGAGGGGATGGGTTAAGTGATTGTAGGGATTACATGCGTTAGTTGATAGGTACTAACATGTTTTCCACTATGCGTTTGTGTGAGTTGTTGTGGTAGTGCAGATATGGCAGATAATATAGGAAACGCAACTGGTCCGTCAGCCTCCGGAACATTCAGAGCCCCAGATGAAGACGGGTATGTGTCAGAAGAGGATCCGCAGGAACAAATTCTAGATTTAGAAAGTAAGTTAAAGGAAGCACGTGACCGAATAAGGGAATTAGAACAACGCCAGTTAACAGTGAATCCCGGTGATAGTGTACCGAATCAAATGTTTAGTGGATATCCGATGCAGTCAAATATTTACCATCAAACGGGAAGTGCTTTCCAACAACAACAATGGTTACCACCTCAGTGTCACTTTCCTCAACAGTATCAGGTGCCACCTCAGTTTAATCAATAGTTCCCAAATTAGATGTGGGGTCCTTATCAGATGCCGACGTTTCAATAACCGAACAAATGTACCTTCAAACAGTTTCTAAATTGTAATCCACCAGAGTACTCAGGAAGTTCTAACCCAACGGTAACCCTTAACTGGTTAAGAGAGATAGAAAAGGTTTTTGAGGCCTGTCAGTGCGAACCAGAATTACAGGTTATTTATGCTAGCCGTATTTTGAAAAATAGGGCAATGGTTTGGTGGGATACGGTTATTTCTAGTATACCAAAAGAGCAAGTGAACATGATTACATGGGAACAATTTTATAGTAAAATTTGTGAGCACTATTGTTCGTCTTATGATCTCATTCGAATTAAGACGGAATTTTTGGCAATGAAAATGACTCCTCAGATGACGATAGATGAGGTAATTGAGCAGTATATGGATAAATTAAGGTTCGTGCAACAGTGGGTTCCAGACGAACAGTCCAGAATTCAACATTTTGTTAATATAATTTTACCAGAATACAGAACGATGGTTAGGATGGCGACGACGCTATCGCAAGCGTTTGTTATGGCCAAGATGGTAGAAGATGACGTTAAGGCAGCAAGAAATAGAATGGTAGGTTATGTGGTACCACAACTAGATCAGGTGATGAGTCATTCGGACTCTAGGTCAAAGAAGTCTGTTAAGTTGAAACAGAAAAGTGTGTCAGAACAGAGTGGGACACCATCAAGTGAGAATTCTTGGTGTTATAGTTGTAGATCATCTCATAGTGGTCCTTGTTCAGATTCAACCAAAAGATGTTTGAGATGCGGTATTGTGAGGCACGAGATTCGGATGTGTTCATTCCAAGAGGATATATGTTGGAAATGTCATCAAGTGGGGCACAGGTCAGCTCAGTGTCCGTATGTAAGAGGATCAGGTTCTGGAGCGGGGCCAGGAGCACAGTCGGGATCAGTAGGTGGATCTTCTGGTTCTCCAGTTGGGCGGAAAAGAAAGAATCCACCTACGGCAACAACAAGAGCTTATCAGATGATTGCAGATGCAGATGTTGAATATGATGTGAATACAGGTATGCTTCAAAATCCTAGTACTGTATAGTTGTATATATGTATGTGATTGTGTATATATATATATATATGTGTGTGTGTGTGTAGATTGGTAGATCTTGATTGTAGTGTAAGATTTATTTTGTTGCATTATGTTGTTTATGTTTTGGGTGCGACCCTTGTGTGCCATGTGGGGTAAGGGTGACCCTTAGGTTAACTTTTTGGGATTGAAGACCGTGTCTTTGATAGAGATGTGTTTGGTATCTTTATGGAGTGCACATTTGGATGACAGAAATTTGTTAGATAGCGACACGAGTATGAGTGATATGCCGATAGTGGACTTTATTGACCAGATATTTCCTATGCTTATTGGATGTGTAATGATTTTGGTACATTATAGTTGAACATTTGATGGACAATGTTTTAATATCCATGATTGGATAGATGGTGCAATTGATTAATTGTAAAGTAGTTAAATTAACTACCGATGCTTATTGAGGAGATTGATTGGACATAAGTTAGTGAATCAGAGAAGTAGAATTTTTCCTCTACGACCAACTCAGAATGAAGGTATGATTTAGGATAATATGCTTGTGTCCGGCCAACAAAAGTATATTATGATAAATCATACGGAATTTCTAGAAAGCTGAAGGAAAATTAGGTGGCCTGTGCTATATTGGACTGTGATGTGACTGGACATGAGACAAATAACCTGTGAAGTTCTGTTGACTTAATAGATAATTTCGTGGACATATGTACAGATTTTAGCATGATAACTAATTCAATTTACTAAGCTTGGGATAATGGTGAAAAGTGGACTGTATAAAGAGTTGAATTGGATGATCGATCGTGAAATTTATGATACAGAATGGCTTTGAAACATGAATTTGACTCTGATTATTTGACTTGATCGTGTAGCTGTGGGCTTAGGTGGATTAACGAACGTTGATCGATGAAGATTGTGACAAATTATTATGTATAGGGAGTGTATTGACGTCAAGAATCTCGTTTCCCTATGAAATTGTCGTGGATAATGTCGGTATCGGGGATAAGATCGATAAAGTTGATCGTGTATTTTGGCGGTTCGAGTAACAATTTTGGATTTTATTGACCATAATTGAACCGATTCCGAGGACGAAATCTCTTTTAAGGAGGGTAGATTTGTAACACCCGCGTTTTGGGCCTAGCTGAAATGACCCTTTTGACCTTGGGCGTGTTTGTATGTTATTATAATAATTATTTGTTTATAATTATTTGGTGTTTCAGTTGAGATCAGTTTGTGACAAGGGTCACAGAACAGGTTTGTTTATTTAATTTGGACTCCGTTAGGGCCGCGTAACGAGGTACGTAAGTTATTAGATAACTGGTAAATACCCGTGTGTGATGGGGTATTGTATTTAACCTAAATATAAAAGGAAGAAGTCAGCTTCTTCTCTCATCTTCTTGAAGCTTCCTAATTAAACACCGTACCTTCATCCCTCCCATCTACAAAACCCTAATCCTTAAACATTGATCTTGAGCTCAAATTGGTGTTAAAATCATGCTTGTTATCATTTACTGAGTCTATCAAGGTAAGTAACATGTGTTTTTGTGTTCAATTCATTGTTAAATTCATTGTTTTGTGTGAGTTTTGTAAAAAGCTTGAATTTGTGTCAAAACAAGTGAATTAAGTGTTGTTATGGTCAAATTGTTGTGGGTTTTGAGTCTATAACAAGTAGTGAACAAGTTATGGTCGATTTTGGTTTTTAAAACGAGCTCTAGATCGAGATTTGAGGATTTCATCGTGAAGTCCGTAGCCTTTGTTCAGTTTCTGAGGAAGATGAACACAGTCGGCCGACTATCGGTCGACAATCGACCGACTGAGGGTTCAACCGACCGATTATTGAGTGAACAGACCGATTGAGATTTACCTTCGGCCGATTGATATAATACCATGTGAATCGACCGACTGGGAAGGTCAGTCGACCGGTTGTGTCGACAGTCAACCGACTGTCAGTGTCATTCGACCGACTGAGTGTCCAGGGCAGAATATTTTACTAAGTGTTGATTTTTAGCCGTTATGCTGTCCGTTTGTATTTTGGTGTTCAGGATGTAAATTTTGAAAGTGCATAAGTATTAGGTGGACTTTTAGCGGCGCTTTTGTGACTGATTTTCTGTACTGTGTTGTTTTGTGTTAACGGATAGAAACTAACTTGATTTGCCTTATGTTCAGGTGATAAGGATAAGGAAAAAGCTCAGTGATAGTTTATCTGAGCTGGTTGCTGGTAATCGGTGAGTGGGATTATCTCTGGGTATAGTATAGAGTAGCAAGTTGCGCTACTATGTTTATATTGTTGATAGTTTCCATGTTTAGTAGTTATGTTGTATAGTTGATCGCAGTTAAGGTTGCCATGCTTTTAGTAGTATTAGTTGCATGTAGTAGTAGTAGTAGTTGACTGGTTGTATGTGCACAAGTTGTTGTTGTTGTTGTTGTTGGAACCTATTGTTGTTGGGTTCAGTTTAGAGAGGTCAACCTAGTTGTGGTTGGGTCTAGTTGGCTACTGTTTGTTGAGTATAGTGCTGAATGACGCATCACCTGCGTGTGGATGACTATACTGGGGATTCAGTAGTAAAGACTATCGGTAGATGCTAGACTGATCAGCTAGTGGTCGTGTGCCCGTACAAGCCGCCGATCCTCTAGTTGGAGCATAGTTGCTAGTTGTTGTTTGTTGTATGTGGTTGCATATAGCTGTTGATATAGGAGTACAAGTTGGTACTGTATGCTAGACCTTTTGATAGTTCAATTCACTTAGCCTTGTGCTAACCCCTCACCTCCTCCCTTGCAGGTTTTGGATCTTAGTTCTGGTAGGGACGGGAGTCGGGCTGACGATATGTTTGACAAGACGAACTCTGATGTTTTAAGTTTTGTAAATATGTAACTAGTCGTTTAACGTAACACCTGTGGTTTGTAATAAAGTAATTAACTTATGATTTGTGATAATCATGTTTGTAACTAACTAAGGGTATTTATGTAAACTCAGTCTTCCGCTGTGATATAAAAAAAAAATCTAGGGTGTTACAACTTGGTATCAGAGCATAGGTTTGGCCGTATGTACATTGTGTTGAATGTCATGTTCCCAAACCTTGTGTTGTGTCAAACATATCTGAGGGGACTGGTTAAGTGATTGTAGGGATTACATGCGTTAGTTGATAGGTACTAACATGTTTTCCACTAAGCGTTTGTGTGAGTTGTTGTGGTAGTGCAGATATGGCAGATAATACAGGAAACGCAACTGGTCAGTCAGCCCCCAGAACATTCAGAGCCCCAGATGAAGACGGGTATGTGTCAGAAGAGGATCCGTAGGAACAAATTCTAGATTTAGAAAGTAAGTTAAAGGAAGCACGTGACCGAATAAGGGAATTAGAACAACGCCAGTTAACAGTGAATCCCGGTGATAGTGTACCGAATCAAATGTTTAGTGGGTATCCGATGCAGTCAAATATTTACCAGCAAACGGGAAGTGCTTTCTAACAACAACAATGGTTACCACCTAAGTGTCACTTTCCTCAATAGTATCAGGTGCCACCTCAGTTTAATCAACAGTTCCCAAATCAGATGTGGGGTCCTTATCAGATGCCGACGTTTCAACAACCGAAGAAATGTACCTTCAAACAGTTTCTAAATTGTAATCCACCAGAGTACTCAGGAAGTTCTAACCCAACGGTAACCCTTAACTGGTTAAGAGAGATAGAAAAGGTTTTTGAGGCCTGTCAGTGCGAACCAGAATTACAGGTTATTTATGCTAGCCGTATGTTGAAAAATAGGGCAATGGTTTGGTGGGATACGGTTATTTCTAGTATACCAAAAGAGCAAGTGAACATGATTACTTGGGAACAATTTTATAGTAAAGTTTGTGAGCAGTATTGTTCGTCTTATGATCTCAATCGAATTAAGACAGAATTTTTGGCAATGAAAATGACTCCTCAGATGACGATAGATGAGGTAATTGAGCAGTATATGGATAAATTAAGGTTCGTGCAACAGCGGGTTCCAGACGAGCAGTCCAGAATTCAACATTTTGTTAATATAATTTTACCAGAATACATAACGATGGTTAGGATGGCGATGACGCTATTGCAAGCGTTTGTTATGGCCAAGATGGTAGAAGATGACGTTAAGGCAGCAAGAAATAGAATGGTAGGTTATGTGGTACCACAACAAGATCAGGCGATGAGTCATTCGGACTCTAGGTCAAAGAAGTCTGTTAAGTTGAAACAGAAAAGTGTGTCAGAACAGAGTGGGACAGCATCAAGTGAGAATTCTTGGTGTTATAGTTGTAGATCATCTCATAGTGGTCCTTGTTCAGATTCAACCAAAAGATGTTTGCGATGCGGTATTGTGGGGCACGAGATTCGGATGTGTTCGTTCCAAGAGGATGTATGTTGGAAATGTCATCAAGTGGGGCACAGGTCAGGTCAGTGTCCGTATGTAAGAGGATCAGGTTCTGGAGCGGGGCCAGGAGCGCAGTCGGGATCAGTAGGTGGATCTTCTGGTTCTCCAGTTGGGCATAAAAGAAAGAATCTACCTACGGCAATAGCAAGAGCTTATCAGATGGTTGGAGATGCAGATGTTGAATATGATGTGAATACAGGTATGCTTCAAAATCCTAGTACTGTTTAGTTGTATATATGTATGTGATTGTGTATATATATATATGTATATGTCTGTGTGTGTGTGTGGATTGGTAGATCTTGATTGTAGTGTAAGATTTATTTTGTTGCATGATGTTGTTTATGTTTTGGGTGCGACCCTTGTGTGCCATGTGGGGTAAGGGTGACCCTTAGGTTGACTTTTTGGGATTGAAGACCGTGACTTTGATAGAGATGTGTTTGGTATCTTTATGGAGTGTACATTTGGATGACAGAAATTTGTTAGATAGTGACACGAGTATGAGTGATATGCCGATAGTGGACTTTATTGGCCAGATATTTCCTATGCTTGTTGGATGTGTAATGATGTTGGTACATTATAGTTGAACATTTGATGGACAGTGTTTTAATATCCATGATTGGACAGATGGTGCAATTGATTAATTGTAAAGTAGTTAAATTAATTACCGATGCTTATTGAGGAGATTAATTGGACATAAGTTAGTGAATCAGAGAAGTAGAATTTTTCCACTACGAGCAACTCAGAATGAAGGTATGATTTAGGATAATATGCTTGTGTCCGGCCAACAAAAGTATATTATGATAAATCATACGGAATTTCTGGGAAGCTGAAGGAAAATTAGGTGGCCTGTGCTATATTGGATTGTGATGTGACTGGACATGAGACAAATAACCTGTGAAGTTCTGTTGACTTAATAGGTAATTTCATGGACATATGTACAGATTTTAACATGATAACTAATTCAATTTACTAAGCTTGGGATAATGGTGAAAAGTGGACTGTATAAAGAGTTGAATTGGATGACCGATCGTGAAATTTATGATACAGAATGGCGTTGAAACATGAATTTGACTCTGATTATTTGACTTGATCGTGTAGCTGTGGGCTTAGGTGGATTAACGAACGTTGATCGATGAAGATTGTGACAAATTATTTTGTATAGGGAGTGTATTGACGTCAAGAATCTCGTTTCCCTATGAAATTGTCGTGGATAATGTCGGTATCGGGGATAAGATCGATAAAGTTGATCGTGTGTTTTGGCGGTTTGAGTAACAATTTTGGATTTTATTGACCATAATTGAACCGATTCTGAGAAGAGAATCTCTTTTAAGGAGGGTAGATTTGTAACACCCGCGTTTTGGGCCTAGCTGAAATGACCCTTTTGACCTTGGGCGTGTTTGTATGTTATTATAATAATTATTTGTTTATAATTATTTGGTGTTTTAGTTGAGATTAGTTTGTGACAAGGGTCACAGAACAGGTTTGTTTATTTAATTTGAACTCCGTTAAGGCCGCCTAACGAGGTACGTAAGTTATTAGATAACTGGTAAATACCCGTGTGTGATGGGGTATTGTATTTAACCTAAATATAAAAGGAAGAAGTCAGCTTCTTCTCTCATCTTCTTGAAGCTTCCTAATTAAACACCGTACCTTCATCCCTCCCATCTACCAAACCCTAATCCTTAAACATTGATCTTGAGCTCAAATTGGTGTTAGAATCGTGCTTGTTATCGTTTACTGAGTCTATCAAGGTAAGTAACATATGTTTTCGTGTTCAATTCATGGTTAAATTCATGGTTTTGTATGAGTTTTGTAAAAAGCTTGAATTTGTGTCAAAACAAGTGAATTAAGTGTTGTTATGGTCAAATTGTTGTGGGTTTTGAGTCTATAACAAATAGTGAACAAGTTGTTTTCGATTTTGGTGTTTAAAACGAGCTCTACATCGAGATTTGAGGATTTCATCATGAAGCCCGTAGCCTTTGTTCAGTTTCTGAGGAAGATGAACACAGTCGGCCGACTGTCGGTCGACAATTGACCGACTGAGGGTTCAACCGACCGATTGTTGAGTGAACCGACCGACTGAGATTTACCTTCGGCCGATTGATGTAATACCAAGTGAATCGACCGACTGGAAAGGTCAGTCGACCGGTTGTGTCGACAGTCGACCGACTGTCAGTGTCAGTCGACCGACTGAGTGTCCAGGGCAGGATATTTTACTAAGTGTTGATTTTTAGCCGTTATGCTGTCCGTTTGTATTTTGGGGTTCAGGATGTAAATTTTGAAAGTGCATAAGTGATAGGTGGACTTTTAGCGGCGCTTTTGTGACTGATTTTTTGTACTGTGTTGTTTTGTGTTAACGGATAGAAACTAACTTGATTTGCCTTATGTTCAGGTGATAAGGATAAGGAAGAAGCTCAGTGATAGTTTATCTGAGCTGGTTGCTGGTAATCGGTGAGTGGGATTATCTCTGGGTGTAGTATAGAGTAGAAAGTTACGCTACTATGTTTATATTGTTGATAGTTGCTATGTTTAGTAGTTATGTTGTATAGTTGATCGCAGTTAAGGTTACCATGCTTTTAGTAGTATTAGTTGCATGTAGTAGTAGTAGTTGACTGGTTGTATGTGCACAAGTTGTTGTTGTTGTTGTTGGAACCTATTGTTGTTAGGTTCAGCTCAGAGAGGTCAACCTAGTTGTGGTTGGGTCTAGTTGGCTATTGTTTGTTGAGTATAGTGCTGAATGACGCATCACCTGCGTGTGGATGACTATACTGGGGATTCAGTAGTAAAGACTATCGGTAGATGCTAGACTGATCAGCTAGTGGTCGTGTGCCTGTACAAGCCGCCGATCCTCTAGTTGGAGCACAGTTGCTAGTTGTTGTTTGTTGTATGTGGTTGCATATAGCTGTTGATATAGGAGTACAAGTTGGTACTGTATGCTAGACCTTTTGATAGTTCCATTCACTTAGCCTTGTGCTAACCCCTCACCTCCTCCCTTGCAGGTTTTGGATCTTAGTGCTGGTAGGGATTGGAGTCGGGCTGACGATATGTTTGACAAGACGAACTCTGATGTTTTAAGTTTTGTAAATATGTAACTAGTCATTTAACGTAACACCTGTGGTTTGTAATAAAGTAATTAACTTATGATTTGTGATAATCATGTTTGTAACTAACTAAGGGTATTTATGTAAACTCAGTCTTCCGCTGTGATATAAAAAAAATCTAGGGTGTTACAACTTAGTATCAGAGCATAGGTTTGGCCGCATGTACATTGTGTTGAATGTCATGTTCCCAAACCTTGTGTTGTGTCAAACATATCTGAGGGGACGGGTTAAGTGATTGTAGGGATTACATGCGTTAGTTGATAGGTACTAACATGTTTTCCACTAAGCGTTTGTGTGAGTTGTTGTGGTAGTGCAGATATGGCAGATAATACAGGAAACGCAACTGGTCCGTAAGCCCCCGGAACATTCAGAGCCCCAGATGAAGACGGGTATGTGTCAGAAGAGGATCCGTAGGAACAAATTCTAGATTTAGAAAGTAATTTAAAGGAAGCACGTGACCGAATAAGGGAATTAGAACAACGCCAGTTAACAGTGAATCCCGGTGATAGTGTACCGAATCAAATGTTTAGTGGGTATCCGATGCAGTCAAATATTTAGCAGCAAATGGGAAGTGCTTTCCAACAACAACAATGGTTACCACCTAAGTGTCACTTTCCTCAACAGTATCAGGTGCCACCTCAGTTTAATCAACAGTTCCCAAATCAAATGTGGGGTCCTTATCAGATGCCAACGTTTCAACAACCGAAGAAATATACCTTCAAACAGTTTCTAAATTGTAATCCACCAGAGTACTCAGGAAGTTCTAACCCAACGGTAACCCTTAACTGGTTAAGAGAGATAGAAAAGGTTTTTGAGGCCTGTCAGTGCGAACCAGAATTACAGGTTATTTATGCTAGCCGTATGTTGAAAAATAGGGTAATGGCTTGGTGGGATACGGTTATTTCTAGTATACCAAAAGAGCAAGTGAACATGATTACTTGGGAACAATTTTATAGTAAAGTTTGTGAGCAGTATTGTTCGTCTTATGATCTCAATCGAATTAAGATGGAATTTTTGGCAATGAAAATGACTCCTCAGATGACGATAGATGAGGTAATTGAGCAGTATATGGATAAATTAAGGTTCGTGCAACAGTGGGTTCCAGACGAACAGTCCAGAATTCAACATTTTGTTAATATAATTTTACCAGAATACATAACGAAGGTTAGGATTGTAGTGACCCGAACTTTTCCATGTTTATATATATTAATTGAGATTGATATTTACATGATTAAATTTTTCCAACATGTTAAGCAATCAAACTTGTTAAGACTTGATTAATTGAAATATGTTTCATATAGACAATTGACCACCCAAGTTGACCGGTGATTCACGAACGTTAAAACTTGTAAAAACTATATGATGACATATATACTATGATAAGTAAACATATCATTAAGTATATTAACAATGAACTACATATGTAAAAACAAGACTACTAACTTAATGATTTTTAAACGAGACATATATGTAACGATTATCGTTGTAAAGACATTTAATGTATATATATATCATATTAAGAGATATTCATACATGATAATATCATGATAATATAATAATTTAAAATCTCATTTGATATTATAAACAATGGGTTAACAACATTTAACAAGATCGTTAACCTAAAGGTTTCAAAACAACACTTACATGTAACGACTAACGATGACTTAACGACTCAGTTAAAATGTATATACATGTAGTGTTTTAATATGTATTTATACACTTTTTAAAGACTTCAATACACTTATCAAAATACTTCTACTTAACAAAAATTCTTACAATTACATCCTCGTTCAGTTTCATCAACAATTCTACTCGTATGCACCCGTATTCGTACTCGTACAATACACAGCTTTTAGATGTATGTACTATTGGTATATACAATCCAATGATCAGCTCTTAGCAGCCCATTTGAGTCACCTAACACATGTGGGAACCATCATTTGGCAACTAGCATGAAATATCTCATAAAATTACAAAAATATGAGTAATCATTCATGACTTATTTACATGAAAACAAAATTACATATGCTTTATATCTAATCCATACACCAACGAACAAAAACACCTACAAACACTTTCATTCTTCAATTTTCTTCATCTAATTGATCTCTCTCAAGTTCTAAGTGTTTTTCATTTATTCTACAAGTTCTAGTTACATAAAATAAAGAATACTTTCAAGTTTGCTAGCTCACTTCCAATCTTGTAAGGTGATCATCCAACCTCAAGAAATCCTTGTTTCTTACAGTAGGTTATCATTCTAATACAAGGTAATAATCATATTCAAACTTTGGTTCAATTTCTATAACTATAACAATCTTATTTCAAGTGATGATCTTACTTGAACTTGTTTTCGTGTCATGATTCTGCTTCAAGAACTTCGAGCCATCCAAGGATCCGTTGAAGCTAGATCCATTTTTCTCTTTTCCAGTAGGTTTATCCAAGGAACTTAAGGTAGTAATTATGTTCATAACATCATTCAATTCATACATATAAAGCTATCTTATTCGAAGGTTTAAACTTGTAATCACTAGAACATAGTTTAGTTAATTCTAAACTTGTTCGCAAACAAAAGTTAATCCTTCTAAATTAACTTTTAAAATCAACTAAACACATGTTCTATATCTATATGATATGCTAACTTAATGATTTAAAATCTGGAAACACGAAAAACACCGTAAAACTGGATTTACGCCGTCGTAGTAACACCGCGGGCTGTTTTGGGTTAGTTAATTAAAAACTATGATAAACTTTGATTTAAAAGTTGTTATTCTGAGAAAATGATTTTTATTATGAACATGAAACTATATCCAAAAATTATGGTTAAACTCAAAGTGGAAGTATGTTTTCTAAAATGGTCATCTAGACGTCGTTCTTTCGACTGAAATGACTACCTTTACAAAAATGACTTGTAACTTATTTTTCTGACTATAAACCTATAATTTTTCTATTTAGATTCATAAAATAGAGTTCAATATGAAACCATAGCAATTTGATTCACTCAAAACGGATTTAAAATGAAGAAGTTATGGGTAAAACAAGATTGGATAATTTTTCTCATTTTAGCTACGTGAAAATTGGTAACAAATCTATTCCAACCATAACTTAATCAACTTGTATTGTATATTATGTAATCTTGAGATACCATAGACACGTATACAATGTTTCGACCTATCATGTCGACACATCTATATATATTTCGGAACAACCATAGACACTCTATATGTGAATGTTGGAGTTAGCTATACAGGGTTGAGGTTGATTCCAAAATATATATAGTTTGAGTTGTGATCAATACTGAGATATGTATACACTGGGTCGTGGATTGATTCAAGATAATATTTATCGATTTATTTCTGTACATCTAACTGTGGACAACTAGTTGTAGGTTACTAACGAGGACAGCTGACTTAATAAACTTAAAACATCAAAATATATTAAAAGTGTTGTAAATATATTTTGAACATACTTTGATATATATGTATATATTGTTATAGGTTCGTGAATCAACCAGTTGCCAAGTCTTACTTCCCGACGAAGTAAAAATCTGTGAAAGTGAGTTATAGTCCCACTTTTAAAATCTAATATTTTTGGGATGAGAATACATGTAGGTTTTATAAATGATTTACAAAATAGACACAAGTACGTGAAACTACATTCTATGGTTGAATTATCGAAATCGAATATGCCCCTTTTTATTAAGTCTGGTAATCTAAGAATTAGGGAACAGGCACCCTAATTGACGTGAATCCTAAAGATAGATCTATTGGGCCTAACAAACTCCATCCAAAGTACCGGATGCTTTAGTACTTCGAAATTTATATCATATCCGAAGGGTGTCCCGGAATGATGGGGATATTCTTATATATGCATCTTGTTAATGTCGGTTACCAGGTGTTCACCATATGAATGATTTTTATCTCTATGTATGGGATGTGTATTGAAATATGAAATCTTGTGGTCTATTATTATGATTTGATATATATAGGTTAAACCTATAACTCACCAACATTTTTGTTGACGTTTTAAGCATGTTTATTCTCAGGTGATTATTAAGAGCTTCCGCTGTCGCATACTTAAATAAGGACGAGATTTGGAGTCCATGCTTGTATGATATTGTGTAAAAACTGCATTCAAGAAACTTATTTTGTTGTAACATATTTGTATTGTAAACCATTATGTAATGGTCGTGTGTAAACAGGATATTTTAGATTATCATTATTTGATAATCTACGTAAAGCTTTTTAAACCTTTATTGATGAAATAAAGGTTATGGTTTGTTTTAAAATGAATGCAGTCTTTGAAAAACGTCTCATATAGAGGTCAAAACCTCGCAACGAAATCAATTAATATGGAACATTTTTAATCAATAAGAACGGGACATTTCAGTTGGTATCCGAGCGTTGGTCTTAGAGAACCAGAAAATTTGCATTAGTGTGTCTTATCGAGTTTGTTAGGATGCATTAGTGAGTCTGGACTTCGACCGTGTTTTCTTTAAAAATGATTGCTTAACATTTTTGTTGGAAACTATATATTTTTAACATATGAATATTATGTGATATATTAATCTCTTAACGTGTTTGATATTATGTGATAGATGTCTACCTCTAGAACAAGTCCCATTGACTCACCTAATAATAATGAAGAGTCAAATGTAAATTGGAATGATTCGTGGACTGATTCACAAGTTCCCGAAGAGGAACCGGAAGAAGAGTCGGAACCGGAAGAAGAATCGGAACCGGAAGAAGAATCGGAACCGGAAGAAGAAATAGAACCGGTGGGGGAAATAATAAAACGGTTAAATAAAAGAGAATCCTCAACCAACCGACCAAGGTTAATTATGGTCAATGGTGTTTCCGCCAAGGAAGCAAAATATTGGGAGGATTACCAATTCTCCGATGAATCGGATTCCGACGAGAATTCCGATGATGTTATAGAAATTACCCCAACTGAATTTAAAAAGGCAAAAGAAAATAATAAGGGAAAGGGCATAAAAATAGAGAAATCTAATTCCAACCCCGATGAACTTTATATGTATCGTCAATCCCCGAAGTCCTTAAGTTGTAACAATGACCCGGGAACCTCTAAACCACCAGGTTTTTTTAAACCAATGTGGACAACGACGGCTCGTATTAGGGGAACATCATATATCCCTAGAAACTTGGCAAAACGAACCAAAACCGAACAAGAAGAAACGAGCGAGTCGGAATAAGATAGTTGTATTCGTGTGGTGTAATATATGTAATATAGTGTGCTTATGCTTTATGATATATGTAAAAATTGCTTGTACTAATAAGTATTTTTTTTTATGAATCTAACTCTTGTCTATTTTACAGTATAAAAACACAAAATGGATAGACAACCCAATATTTTAAGAGACCTACCCGGAGACATGATTGATGAAATCTTGTCTAGAGTCGGTCAGAATTCCTCGGCACAACTATTTAAGGCGTGATCAGTTTGTAAGACATTCGAAGAACGTTCCAAGAATGTCTTGGTTTATAAGAGACTTTCATTTGAAAGATGGGGGATATCACATTGGGAAACCCATAAGTTACGATGTGTTTACTTTGACGCATATATTGCGGGGAACCCAAATGCTATTTTACGCAACGGGTTAAGAAATTATTTTGACTCAATATATCCAAATATTGGACTTCGTGATTTAGAAAAAGCGGCTAACATGCAACATAAAGAAGCATGTTATGCTTACGGATTAGTAATGTTCGCTTCTCACCAAAGTGAGAACAAGAACATCGGGCTACAACTATTAAACAAAACGTTTCCACAAGTGACGGAGTCGGTAATTGGGGTAAGAAATGAGGTTTTTAGATTGTTACGGGACTGTTGGACATTACGTAACCCTCGTCCCTTTGACGACGTTACAACACGCTGTCTTATCAACGGCCATAACGGTTATGTTCCACAAGACCAAGGATGGGAAGTAATCCTAGTAAAACCAGAATGCATGACTTGTTTCTGGACGTATGAATTACGTGTCTTTATTGCCTTTGCTGAACGACTTGTGTACTAGCTAGAATTATCTTCACAACTATCTTGTATTAAAGTTATTGTGTGCTATATTTCATGCTTTATGTAAAATAAGCGGTATTGTAAGTTTGTAAAATATTGTATAAAAGTTTGAACGCGAAATATTATTATAATCAGTTTTTCATATAGAATTGTAGTAGTTGAATTGTATATTAGCTACTAAGTATGAACTTAACGGGTAGGTACTGTAATGACCCGGACTTTTTCGATCGATCTATACTTATATAATTAATATTTACATAAATTAAACCTTACCAACATGATAAGTAACCCAAATTGTTGAGACTTATGTTTTTGAAAAGAGATTTACACAACGTTTGACCGTCTAGTTTGACCGATGATATCACGAACTATATAACATATGATAATTATACGTTTGTGTATATATATGTATATATACATATTTAACATGATCTAAGGATGTTTTAATATCTCATTTTGTATTAATAACAATAAGTTATAAGTATATTTTGAAACTACTAACTTAAGTTTTCAAAACGATAACTTTAAGTAACGTTTTTTTTTATATAAATACTTATAACCTATAATGTTTATACATATATCGTATATGTAATGTATTTAATCACTTTTTAAGGACTTAAATACATAAAACAATATAAGTATATTCACAAAAGATAACTATATTTGAATCCTCGTTCCGTTTTCACAAGATTTCTATACGTATATTTAGAGTATATGTACTCGTATCATACCTAGCTTCTATACGTATTTACTATTGGTATATACACATCAAATCACCACCAACCAGCCCTTGTTCATGCCTTATGTATATGGTAACTCTCTTGTTCATGCCTTAAGTATAAGGTAATTACTTTTGTATGATAGTATGACTAATTACACAAAATTACAACATAAATTTTGTCCATGATCTTCATCATTCACGCCATCATCACCACCATATATACTCCATCCATTTTCAATTTTGCTACATCATTTTGCTAGTTAGGAACACACTTTCAAGAGCCTTAAAACCCTTAACCATCTCAGCCCACAACCATGAAGATCTAGCTTCAAAAACATCACTTAATCACCATAAGAAAACCCTTACAAAAACACTTCAAGAATCCTTTCAAGAACACAAGTTTACTTCCAATCTTTCATCCAACTCCACCACTCTTTTGATTCTAGGTTTTTACTTCTCTTTTACAGCAACCTTGTCCAAGTAACTTGAGGTAGTAACTTTGTTCATAATCTTATTCGATTCATATATATATAGTTATCTTATTTTATGGTATAAAATTTTAACAACAAGAACATAGTTTGAATGTTTTCAAACTTGTTTTTAAACTAAATAGATCCTTCTAACTTAACTTTTAAAATACTTCAAGACCTGTAATATATCATAAGGATATGCTAACTTAACAAGGTAAAACTTGGTTTTTCAAAGAACACCTTAAAAACTGAATTTACGTCGTCGGAGTACAACCGGGGGCTGTTTTGGGTTGGATAATTAAAAACCATCTTGAACTTTGAATTGGAGGCTTATTTTCTGGAAAATTGATATTTACTATGAATATGTTAACAAATAAAAATTTCATGATTTAACTCAAAGTATAAGTATTTTTAGAAAAATAATCATTTAAGGTTGTTTACATGATGGAAAATGATCAACTTCATAAGTTTCACCAAAGTTTGACCTATGACCTGTGATTTCGAATATAAACTAAGGTATTTACAGTTCATATTCTTAAAGAAGGACTCGATCCAAGGAAGTGGAAAGTTGAACCAACGAAAACGGAGTTGTAACGAAGAAACTATGACTAAAACAAGATCGGATATCCAAAACTAGTTTAGCCACGAAAATAATTGGAGAAAAATTAAATAAATCACATCTTTCTAAAATAACATGATATTTTATATATATGTACTCATAATTTAATTTTATATATTTCAGGATCACCCATAAACTATACGAGAAGATTAATCATAAGATCCCATGATTGTACGCAATACGTCTTCTTGACAATATAGGTACCATGGGTCAAGATTAATCCCGACCAATACAAATACGATGGGGGTTTTATTTATTTCGATGGGGGTTTTATTTATTTATTGAACACCTAAATATGAACCATTAAAATTGAATTGCTAACTACGGACTAAGAAGACATTAAAAGTATTATAAGTATATATACGTGACGATTGTTTAAAATGAAAATATATTGATATATTATATATGGATAGGTTCGTGATATCAACCGGAGACCAAGTCAAAATATATATATCTTCAAGGCAAAAGTGAGTATATAGTCCCACTTTTAAACTCTAAATATTTCGGGATGAGAATACATGTATTTTATGTTTTATGATATGGACACAAGTAACTGAAAAATATATTCTACGTTGAGTTGTACCACTGGCATACTTCCCTGTAGCTTGGTAACTACTATTTACAGCGGTATTGTAAACGCGAATCCTGTTGATAGATCTATCGGGCCTGACAACCCCAACCGGACTGGACGACCAGTATTCAACGGTTGCACAGTACTTCGTTTCGTGACTACACTTGGTACGGTGTAGTAAGATTTCATAATAAAGGGAATATGCGACGTGATTAAATGTTAAGTATGGGTACCAAGTGCTCAACTACTTAGAATATTTTTATTAAAATGTTTATATATGAAATCTTGTGGTCTATATATATATATATTGCTGCCGGCATTAAACCTATATCTCACCAACTTTATGTTGACGTTTTAAGCATGTTTATTCTCAGGTGATAACTAAAAGCTTCCGCTGCAACATGTTGAATTTAAGCAAGATCTTGAGTATGCATATCTGTGTCAAAAATAAAACTGCATATCGGAGGATTTGTAATGTAAAATATGTTGGAGGTCGTATTGTTATTATCACATGTAAAGTTTGTAAGTCTAAGATTATCGCTAAACGATAATCCTTATTAAGTTGTTTAAACCTTGTATTTGTAATAAAAGCTATGGTTTGTATTGTAAAAACAAATGCAGTTTTTGAAAAATGTCGCATATAGAGGTCAATACCTCGCGATGAAATCATATGTTATTGTATTCGTCCTTATGGTTAAGGTCGGGTTATGACATGTGGTATCAGAGCGGTGGTCTTAGCGAACCAGGTTTGCATTAGTGTGTCTAACTGATAAGTCGTTAGGATACATTAGTAAGTCTGGACTTTGACCGGGTCTGATTTAAAAACCATTGCTTATCATTGTTGGTTAAAATTTATATGTAAATATTATGTAGTACTAATGGGTTAGTTGTTGTGTGATAGATGTCGGGCTCAAAACTTGTTATCACATTCAGCGACTCCGAACCAGAATCTTCAGATGGTGTTCCAGTCATTAACCTATCCGATGACGAAAATAATATCTTTGGGGAAGACTCACAAATTCCGGATGAACCGACTATAGAGAACCCGGAAAGTGAACCCGAGGAGGAAAGTGAACCCGAGGAGGAAAGTGAACCCGAGGAGGAAAGTGAACCCGAGGAAGAAATACAGGAAATTACAAAAGACAAGTTCGAACTAGGAAAGAAACGAAAGGCTAATGAATTAGAAAATTCAAATCCCGAGTTTAGTGAGGATGATGTGCACCAACTCCACTAGACACTACCACCCCTATTCCCGCTATTCCTATTCGTTCTATCCCGGCATCCAGTTCTTCAGCCCCACAGCCAAAATATAGGGAGACACCGCCAAAATATAGGCAGACAGCCAGGATAAGCGTTAAGCGATTCTTTGAACCTAAACGTCCTAGAAAATAGACCAAAAGATGCGCTGCCGTATTAAACCATGGGATCATATAATGTTTTGTATAATATTATTAGTGTGGTTTGCTTAATGTTCGATGTAAGATAAGCATATGTAAAATAGTGAAGTATGAAATGCAATAATTTTCCATGGTTAAGTATTATTTAGATGGTAGTAATTGGTTCTGTACTAAGCTATTAAGTATGGACATTAACGGGTAGGTACTACCCTAGATATAATTATAAAACGCTAATAAGAAGAAAAGGCTTTTATAATAATACCTGGTTCATATTATTAATAAGCTATAATGTACTGTAAATATACACTACATCTATAATATTCCATGTGAATAATTATTTTCTTTTCATTCTTATAGAAGAATATGGCGCGATTGAATCGAATGACGGAACAAGAAGTCGAGGAATTCATCAACCAGCGAGTGAACGACAGAATGTTATGGGTCGAGGCTGCAAGAGCTGCTGCAGTTAACCCAAATCCTCGTGTAGGATGCACCTACAAAACTTTTCAAGCTTGCAAGCCCTCATCATTCAGTGGAACAGAAGGACCGATCGGTTTAACCCGGTGGATAGAAAAGATGGAGACTGTGTTTAAAATCAGTGGTTGTGTTGAAAAGGACATGACCAAGTATGCATCGTGCACTTTACAAGATAGTGCACTCACGTGGTGGAAAAATTATGTGAAGGCTGTAGGAGGAGATGTAGCTTATGATACTCCATGGGAAGAATTCAAAATAATGTTAATCAACGAGTATTGTCCAAGGAACGAGGTTAGGAAGTTGGAAGATGAATTACGAAGCCTGAAGGTTGTTGGTACTGAAATCACCAACTACAATCAGCGATTCATGGAATTAGTTTTGCTATGTCCTGAATTGGTTCCAACAGAAGAACGGAAGATTGAAATGTACAAAGATGGTTTGCCCAAAAAGGTCAAGGCAAATGTTACAGCATCGAAACCTAAGACAATTCATGAAGCTATAACCATGGCAAACGAGCTAATGGATCAGGTCATCATGGATAAGAAAGTATCCAATAATGATGTGAAGGTATCAGGTAACAAAAGAAAGTGGAATGGAAATTATGATCGAGGTAACCAACAACAATCTTTTAAGAAACAAGAAATCACGCAAGGTGCGGGTAGTGGTTTAAGCTTTGGTTACAAAGGACAAAATCCTTTATGTAACCGATGCCACAAACATCACTCTGGCTACTGTAATGTGGTATACAACAAATGTAATCGAAAGGGTCATCTTGCTGAAGATTGTAGGGCTCTCGTTACAAATACAAATGGTACCAAGACTCCTGCCACCAATGCAAATAGAACTGCTTTGGCTACCATTACTTGTTATGGGTGTGGAAAACAAGGTCACTATAAGAGCCAGTGCCCGAATCCTGAGAAGAATATCGGACCTGCACGTGGGAGAGCATTTATTATTAATGATAGAGAGGCATGTGAAGACCCGGAGCTTGTTACGGGTACGTTTACCATTAATAACTTATCAGCATCTATTATATTTAATACTGGTGCCGATAGAAGTTACGTGTGTAGAAATTTTTACACTAAATTGAATTGTTCATCATTACCTCTAGATGCTAAGTACATGATTGAGTTAGCTAATGGTAAACTAATTAAAGCCGATAAAATTTGTCGTGATTGTAAAATAAATTTAGCCGGAGAAACATTTAAAATTGACTTGATACCCGTAGAATTAGGAAGTTTTGATGTAATAGTCGGCATGGACTGGATGTCCAAAGTAGGAGCTGAAGTTGTGTGTGCCAAGAAGGCAATTCGCATTCCTTGTAAGGATAAAATGCCGGTGATGATTTATGGAGAGAAGGGTAACTCAAAGCTAAAACTCATTAGCTGTTTGAAAGCCAAGAAGTGTTTAGAAAAGGGATGTTATGCTATTCTAGCACATGTTAATAAAGTCGAAAAGAAAGAAAAAGAGAAGTGCATCAACGACGTGCCTGTGGCAAGAGATTTTCCTGAAGTTTTTCCGGAAGAGTTGCCGGGATTACCTCCATTTAGATATGTAGAATTTCAAATAGATTTAGTACCAGGAGCTGCACCAGTTGCCCGTGCTCCATATAGACTTGCACCGTCCGAGTTAAAAGAACTTCAGAGTCAGTTAAAAGAATTACTGGATCGTGGATTCATACGACCAAGTACTTCACCGTGGGGAGCTCCGATTCTATTTGTTAAAAAGAAAGATGGATCTTTTAGGATGTGTATAGATTATCGTGAATTAAATAAGTTAACTATCAAAAATCGGTATCCACTACCGAGAATTGACGACTTATTTGATCAACTCCAAGGATCATGTGTGTACTCGAAAATTGACCTAAGATCGGGCTATCATCAATTACGCGTCAAAGAAGAAGATATACTGAAAACTGCTTTTCGGACACGTTACGGTCATTACGAATTTTTGGTCATGCCGTTTGGATTAACGAATGCGCCAGCTGTATTCATGGACCTCATGAATCGAGTTTGTAGTCCATATTTAGATAAGTTTGTTATTGTTTTCATTGATGACATTCTTATCTATTCCAAGAGTGAGCAAGAGCATGAGCAGCATTTAAGGTTAATATTAGAGTTGTTGAGAAAAGAACAGCTATACGCTAAATTTTCTAAGTGTGCTTTCTGGTTGAAATAAGTGCAATTTCTTGGTCACGTTGTTAGTAGCAAAGGAATTCAGGTTGATCCAGCTAAAATTGAGGCCATTGAAAAATGGGAGACTCCTAAAACACCAATGCAGATACGCCAATTTTTGGGTTTAGCCGGTTATTATAGAAGGTTTATTCAAGATTTTTCCCGAATAGCTAAGCCGTTGACAGCATTAACGCAAAAAGGGAAGAAATACGAATGGACCTCGGAGCAGGAGAACGCATTTCAATTACTGAAGAAGAAGTTAACTACGGCACCTATTTTATCGTTACCTGAAGGGAACGATGATTTTGAAATATATTGTGACGCTTCGCGACAAGGTTTTGTTTGTGTTCTTATGCAACGAAAGAAAGTTATTGCATACGCATCCCGACAATTGAAGATTCACGAGCGGAATTATACGACGCATGATCTAGAACTGGGAGCAGTCGTGTTTGCGTTGAAGATATGGAGACACTACTTATATGGGGTTAGATGCACTGTGTTTACTGATCATAAAAGTCTTCAACATATTTTTGATCAGAAACAGCTGAACATGAGGCAACGTAGGTGGGTCGAGCTGATAAACGACTACGATTGTGAGATTCGCTATCATCCTGGGAAAGCGAATGTAGTGGCCGACGCTTTAAGCAAAAAGGAACGAGAACCAATTCGAGTACGAGCAATGAACATAAAAATTCGCATGAATCTCAACTCACAAATCAAAGAGGCTCAACGAGAAGCTCTTACTAAAGAAAACATAGGAAATGAAATAATGAAGAAGTATGGGAAACAACTCATTATGCGGGAAGATGGAATTCGATATTTTGCAAACCGTATTTGGGTACCAAAGTTGGGTGGATTAAGGAAGTTAATATT
Organism: Rutidosis leptorrhynchoides; assembly: GCF_046630445.1. Taxonomy (NCBI): domain Eukaryota; kingdom Viridiplantae; phylum Streptophyta; class Magnoliopsida; order Asterales; family Asteraceae; genus Rutidosis; species Rutidosis leptorrhynchoides. The sequence continues at coordinate 505,244,175 of NC_092334.1, read as the reverse complement.
GAATGAGGCACATAAGACAAGATACTCGATACATCCTGGAGTTGGAAAGATGTATCAAGATCTTAAGACGCATTATTGGTGGCCTAATTTGAAGACAGACGTTGCAACATATGTTGGGGAATGTTTAACTTGTTCCAAAGTCAAAGCAGAACACCAGAAGCCGTCAGGATTACTTCAACAACCAGAAATCCCAGAATGGAAATGGGATGGTATTACCATGGATTTCATCACAAAATTACCTAAGACTGCCTGGGGTTATGACACCATTTGGGTAATAGTTGATCGTCTCACCAAATCTGCACATTTCTTGCCTAAAAAGGAAACGGATAGAATGGAGAAACTATTACGATTATACATAAAGGAAATTGTTTCAAGGCATGGAATACCTATTTCCATTATATCCGATCGTGATAGTAGATTTACATCAAAGTTCTGGCAATCACTACAGGAGGCCCTAGGAACTCGTTTGGATATGAGTACCGCATATCATCCGCAAACTGACGGGCAGAGTGAAAGAACAATTCAGACTCTTGAAGACATGCTTAGGGCATGTGTGATCGATTTTGGAAACGGATGGGATAAATATCTACCATTAGCAGAATTCTCGTATAATAATAGTTATCATGCGAGCATTAAAGCTGCACCATTCGAAGCACTGTATGGAAGGAAGTGTAGATCCCCTATCTGTTGGAACGAAGTAGGAGATCGACAATTAACTGGACCCGAGATCATCCATGAAACTACTGAGAAGATAGTGCAAATCAAGGAGAAATTGAAAACAGCCCGTAGTCGCCAAAAGAGCTATGCCGATGTCCGAAGGAAACCATTAGAGTTTCAGATCGGTGACATGGTTATGTTAAAGGTGTCACCTTGGAAAGGTGTAATACGTTTTGGAAAAAGGGGTAAACTAAACCCAAGGTATGTAGGCCCGTTCAAAATTATCGAACGCATCGGACCGGTAGCTTATCGACTCGAGTTACCGCAACAACTCGCCAGAGTACATAATACATTTCACGTCTCGAACCTTAAAAAGTGTCTTGCAAAGGAAGACCTCACCATTCCTCTTGAAGAAATTCAAGTTGACGAGAAACTACAATTCATAGAAGAACCAATCGAGATCATGGACCGTGAAGTTAAACGGCTCAAGCAGAGCAACATACCGATCGTTAAAGTTCGTTGGAATGCACGAAGAGGTCCCGAGTTTACTTGGGAGTGAGAGGATCAAATGAAACAAAAATACCCGCATTTGTTTCCCGATGACGCAAAATAGGTACGATTTTAAAATTTCGGGACGAAATTTATTTAACGGGTAGGTACTGTAATGACCCGGACTTTTTCGATCGATCTATACTTATAAGATTAATATTTACATAAATTAAACCTTACCAACATGATAAGCAACCCAAATTGTTGAGACTTATGTTTTTGAAAAGAGATTTACACAACGTTTGACCGTCTAGTTTGACCGATGATATCACGAACTATATAACATATGATAATTATACGTTTGTGTATATATATGTATATATACATATTTAACATGATCTAAGGATGTTTTAATATCTCATTTTGTATTAATAACAATAAGTTATAAGTATATTTTGAAACTACTAACTTAAGTTTTCAAAACGATAACTTTAAGTAACGTTTTTTTTTATATAAATACTTATAACCTATAATGTTTATACATATATCGTATATGTAATGTATTTAATCACTTTTTAAGGACTTAAATACATAAAACAATATAAGTATATTCACAAAAGATAACTATATTTGAATCCTCGTTCCGTTTTCACAAGATTTCTATACGTATATTTAGAGTATATGTACTCGTATCATACCTAGCTTCTATACGTATTTACTATTGATATATACACATCAAATCACCACCAACCAGCCCTTGTTCATGCCTTATGTATAAGGTAACTCTCTTGTTCATGCCTTAAGTATAAGGTAATTACTTTTGTATGATAGTATGACTAATTACACAAAATTACAACATAAATTTTGTCCATGATCTTCATCATTCACGCCACCATCACCACCATATATACTCCATCCATTTTCAATTTTGCTACATCATTTTGCTAGTTAGGAACACACTTTCAAGAGCCTTAAAACTCTTAACCATCTCAGCCCACAACCATGAAGATCTAGCTTCAAAAAAATCACTTAATCACCATAAGAAAACCCTTACAAAAACACTTCAAGAATCCTTCCAAGAACACAAGTTTACTTCCAATCTTTCATCCAACTCCACCATTCTTTTGATTCTAGGTTTTTACTTCTCTTTTACAGCAACCTTGTCCAAGTAACTTGAGGTAGTAACTTTGTTCATAACCTTATTCGATTCATATATATATAGTTATCTTATTTTATGGTATAAAATTTTAACAACAAGAACATAGTTTGAATGTTTTCAAACTTGTTTGTAAACTAAATAGATCCTTCTAACTTAACTTTTAAAATACTTCAAGACCTGTAATATATCATAAGGATATGCTAACTTAACAAGGTAAAACTTGATTTTTCAAAGAACACCTTAAAAACTGAATTTACGTCGTCGGAGTACAACCGGGGGCTGTTTTGGGTTGGATAATTAAAAACCATCTTGAACTTTGAATTGGAGGCTTATTTTCTGGAAAATTGATATTTACTATGAATATGTTAACACATAAAAATTTCATGATTTAACTCAAAGTATAAGTATTTTTAGAAAAATAATCATTTAAGGTTGTTTACATGATGGAAAATGATCAACTTCATAAGTTTCACCAAAGTTTGACCTATGACCTGTGATTTCGAATACAAACTAAGGTATTTAAAGTTCATATTCTTAAAGAAGGACTCGATCCAAGGAAGTGGCAAGTTGAACCAACGAAAACGGAGTTGTAACGAAGAAACTATGACTAAAACAAGATCGGATATCCAAAACTAGTTTAGCCACGAAAATAATTGGAGAAAAATTAAATAAATCACATCTTTCTAAAATAACATGATATTTTATATATATGTACTCATAATTTAATTTTATATATTTCAGGATCACCCATAAACTATACGAGAAGATTAATCATAAGATCCCATGATTGTACGCAATACGTCTTCTTGACAATATAGGTACCATGGGTCAAGATTAATCCCGACCAATACAAATACGATGGGGGTTTTATTTATTTCGATGGGGGTTTTATTTATTTATTGAACACCTAAATATGAACCATTAAAATTGAATTGCTAACTACGGACTAAGAAGACATTAAAAGTATTATAAGTATATATACGTGACGATTGTTTAAAATGAAAATATATTGATATATTATATATGGATAGGTTCGTGATATCAACCGGAGACCAAGTCAAAATATATATATCTTCAAGGCAAAAGTGAGTATATAGTCCCACTTTTAAACTCTAAATATTTCGGGATGAGAATACATGTATTTTATGTTTTACGATATGGACACAAGTAACTGAAAAATATATTCTACGTTGAGTTGTACCACTGGCATACTTCCCTGTAGCTTGGTAACTACTATTTACAGCGGTATTGTAAACGCGAATCCTGTTGATAGATCTATCGGGCCTGACAACCCCAACTGGACTGGACGACCAGTATTCAACGGTTGCACAGTACTTCGTTTCGTGACTACACTTGGTACGGTGTAGTAAGATTTCATAATAAAGGGAATATGCGACGTGATTAAATATTAAGTATGGTTACCAAGTGCTCAACCACTTAGAATATTTTTATTAAAATGTTTATATATGAAATCTTGTGGTCTATATATATATATTGCTGCCGGCATTAAACCTATATCTCACCAACTTTATGTTGACGTTTTAAGCATGTTTATTCTCAGGTGATAACTAAAAGCTTCCGCTGCAACATGTTGAATTTAAGCAAGATCTTGAGTATGCATATTTGTGTCAAAAATAAAACTGCATATCGGAGGATTTGTAATGTAAAATATGTTGGAGGTCGTATTGTTATTATCACATGTAAAGTTTGTAAGTCTAAGATTATCGCTAAACGATAATCCTTATTAAGTTATTTAAACCTTGTATTTGTAATAAAAGCTATGGTTTGTATTGTAAAAACAAATGCAGTTTTTGAAAAATGTCGCATATAGAGGTCAATACCTCGCGATGAAATCATATGTTATTGTATTCGTCCTTATGGTTAAGGTCAGGTTATGACAGGTACTACCCGAATTTAAACTTATAAAACGCTAATATGAAGAAAAAGCTTTTATAAATGAGTTCATATTATGCTACGAAATACTATTAACTACTCTTAATATTCTGTATGATTAACTTGTTCCATTTGACTATTTTGAAGGAAATGGCACCGACTACTCGACACACCATGAATATGAATGAAGAGGAATTCCGTACTTTTCTAGCTTCAAACATAGCCGCAGTACAGGCTGCGCTACATACCAACAATAACCTTGGATCTAGCAGTACAGGAAATCGTGTAGGATGCACCTACAAAGAATTCACTGCCTGCAAACCTTTGGAATTTGATGGAACCGAAGGACCGATCGGATTGAAACGGTAGACCGAGAAGGTCGAATCGGTGTTTGCCATAAGTAAGTGTACTGAAGAGGACAAAGTGAAGTACGCTACGCATACCTTCACAGGTTCTGCGTTAACATGGTGGAATACCTATTTAGAGCAAGTGGGACAAGACGATGCGTACGCACTACCATGGTCAGCATTCAAGCACTCGATGGACGAGAAGTACCGTCCCAGAACCGAGGTCAATAAGCTCAAGACAGAACTTAGAGGGTTACGAACCCAAGGATTTGATATTACCACGTACGAAAGACGATTCACAGAATTGTGCCTATTGTGTCCGGGAGCATTCGAAGATGAGGAAGAGAAGATCGACGCGTTTGTGAAAGGATTACTGGAAAGAATCCAAGAAGATATAAGTTCACACGAGCCCGCCTCCATACAACAGGCAAGTAGAATGGCTCACAAACTAGTGAACCAGATTGAAGAAAGAATTAAAGAACAGACTGCTGAAGAGGCCAATGTGAAGCAAGTCAAAAGAAAGTGGGAGGAAAACGGTGATAAGAATCACCAATACAACAACAACAGCAATTACAACAATAATCGCAACAATTATCCCAACAATCGCAACATCAATCGCAACTACAACAAACGGCCCAACAACAACAACAACAACAACAACAGCAACTATAACAATCATCCCAACAACAATAATAACCGCAACAACAACAACAATCAGAAGCAGCTATGCCAAAGGTGTGAAAAGTATCACTCGGGGTTCTGCACCAAATTTTGCAACAAGTGTAAAAGAAATGGTCATAGCGCAGTGAAGTGTGAGGTCTACGGACCAGGGGTTAATAGAACGAAAGGAACAAATGGTGTCGGAACGAGTAATGGCAGAGCAAGTAGTGTCGAAGCAAGTTATGCCAATGTAGTTTGTTATAAATGTGGAAAACCGGGCTACATTATTAGAAATTGCCCGAACCAGGAGAACACGAATGGACAAGGCCGCGGAAGAGTTTTCAATATTAATGCGGCAGAGGCACAGGAAGACCTGGAGCTTGTTACGGGTACGTTTCTTATTGACAATAAATCTGCTTACGTTTTATTTGATTCGGGTGCGGATAGAAGCTATATGAGTAGAGATTTTTGTGCTAAATTAAGTTGTCCATTGACGCCTTTGGATAGTAAATTTTTACTCGAATTAGCAAATGGTAAATTAATTTCAGCAGATAATATATGTCGGAATCGAGAAATTAAACTGGTTAGCGAAACATTTAAGATTGATTTGATACCAGTAGAGTTAGGGAGTTTTGATGTGATAATCGGTATGGACTGGTTGAAAGAAGTGAAAGCAGAGATCGTTTGTTACAAAAATGCAATTCGCATTATACGAGAAAAAGGAAAACCCTTAATGGTGTACGGAGAAAAGGGCAACACGAAGCTACATCTTATTAGTAATTTGAAGGCACAAAAACTAATAAGAAAAGGTTGCTATGCTGTTCTAGCACACGTCAAGAAAGTACAAACTGAAGAAAAGAGCATCAATGATGTTCCCGTTGCAAAAGAATTTCCCGATGTATTTCCGAAAGAATTACCGGGATTACCCCCACATCGATCCGTTGAATTTCAAATAGATCTTGTACCAGGAGCTGCACCAATAGCTCGTGCTCCTTACAGACTCGCACCCAGCGAGATGAAAGAACTGCAAAGCCAATTACAAGAACTTTAGAGCGTGGTTTCATTCGACCAAGCACATCACCGTGGGGAGCTCCTGTTTTGTTTGTCAAGAAGAAAGATGGTACATTCAGGTTGTGTATCGACTACCGAGAGTTGAACAAACTTAACATCAAGAACCGCTACCCACTACCGAGAATCGACGACTTATTTGATCAACTACAAGGCTCGTCTGTTTATTCAAAGATTGACATACGTTCCGGGTATCATCAAATGCGGGTGAAAGAAGATGATATTCCAAAGACTGCTTTCAGAACACGTTACGTTCATTACGAGTTTATGGTCATGCCGTTTGGTTTAACTAATGCACCAGCTGTGTTCATGGACCTTATGAACCGAGTGTGTGGACCATACCTTGACAAGTTTGTCATTGTTTTCATTGATGACATACTTATTTACTCAAAGAATGACCAAGAACATGGTGAACATTTGAGAAAGGTGTTAGAAGTATTGAGGAAGGAAGAATTGTACGCTAAGTTTTCAAAGTGTGCATTTTGGTTGGAAGAAGTTCAATTCCTCGGTCACATAGTGAACAAAGAAGGTATTAAGGTGGATCCGGCAAAGATAGAAACTGTTGAAAAGTGGGAAACCCCGAAAACTCCGAAACACATACGCCAGTTTTTAGGACTAGCTGGTTACTACAGAAGGTTCATCCAAGACTTTTCCAGAATAGAAAAACCCTTGACTGCATTAACGCATAAAGGGAAGAAATTTGAATGGAATGATGAACAAGAGAAAGCGTTTCAGTTATTGAAGAAAAAGCTAACTATGGCACCTATATTGTCATTGCCTGAAGGGAATGATGATTTTGTGATTTATTGTGACGCATCAAAGCAAGGTCTCGGTTGTGTATTAATGCAACGAACGAAGGTGATTGCTTATGCGTCTAGACAATTGAAGATTCATGAACAAAATTATACGACGCATGATTTGGAATTAGGCGCGGTTGTTTTTGCATTAAAGACTTGGAGGCACTACTTATATGGGGTCAAAAGTATTATATATACCGACCACAAAAGTCTTCAACACATATTTAATCAGAAACAACTGAATATGAGGCAGCGTAGGTGGATTGAATTATTGAATGATTACGACTTTGAGATTCGTTACCACCCGGAGAAGGCAAATGTGGTAGCCGATGCCTTGAGCAGGAAGGACAGAGAACCCATTCGAGTAAAATCTATGAATATAATGATTCATAATAACCTTACTACTCAAATAAAGGAGGCGCAACAAGGAGTTTTAAAAGAGAGAAATTTAAAGGATGAAATACCCAAAGGATCGGAGAAGCATCTTAATATTCGGGAAGACGGAACCCGGTATAGGGCTGAAAGGATTTGGGTACCAAAATTTGTAGATATGAGAGAAATGGTACTTAGAGAAGCTCATAAAACCAGATACTCAATACATCCTGGAACGGGGAAGATGTACAAGGATCTCAAGAAACATTTTTGGTGGCCAGGTATGAAAGCCGATGTTGCTAAATACGTAGGAGAATATTTGACGTGTTCTAAGGTCAAAGCTGAGCATCAGAAACCATCAGGTCTACTTCAACAACCCGAAATCCCGGAATGGAAATGGGAAAACATTACCATGGATTTCATCACTAAATTACCAAGGACTGCAAGTGGTTTTGATACTATTTGGGTAATAGCTGATCGTCTCACCAAATCAGCACACTTCCTGCCAATAAGAGAAGATGACAAGATGGAGAAGTTAGCATGACTGTATTTGAAGGAAGTCGTCTCCAGACATGGAATACCAATCTCTATTATCTCTGATAGGGATGGCAGATTTATTTCAAGATTCTGGCAGACATTACAGCAAGCATTAGGAACTCGTCTAGACATGAGTACTGCCTATCATCCACAAACTGATGGGCAGAGCGAAAGGACGATACAAACGCTTGAAGACATGCTACGAGCATGTGTTATTGATTTTGGAAACAGTTAGGATCGACATCTACCGTTAGCAGAATTTTCCTACAACAACAGCTACCATTCAAGCATTGAGATGGCGCCGTTTGAAGCACTTTATGGTAGAAAGTGCAGGTCTCCAATTTGTTGGAGTGAAGTGGGGGATAGACAGATTACGGGTCCGGAGATTATACAAGAAACTACCGAGAAGATCATCCAAATTCAACAACGGTTGAAAACCGCCCAAAGTCGACAAAAGAGCTACGCTGACATTAAAAGAAAAGATATCGAATTTGAAATTGGAGAGATGGTCATGCTTAAAGTTGCACCTTGGAAAGGCGTTGTTCGATTTGGTAAACGAGGGAAATTAAATCCAAGGTATATTGGACCATTCAAGATTATTGATCGTGTCGGACCAGTGGCTTACCGACTTGAGTTACCTCAACAACTCGCGGCTGTACATAACACTTTCCACGTCTCGAATTTGAAGAAATGTTTTGCTAAAGAATATCTCACTATTCCGTTAGATGAAATCCAAATCAACGAAAAACTTCAATTCATCGAAGAACCCGTCGAAATAATGGATCGTGAAGTTAAAAGACTTAAGCAAAACAAGATACCAATTGTTAAGGTTCAATGGAATGCTCATGGAGGACCCGAGTTCACCTGGGAGCGTGAAGATCAGATGAAGAAGAAATACCCGCATCTATTTCCAGAAGATTCGTCAACACCTTCAACAGCTTAAAATTTCGGGACGAAATTTATTTAACGGGTAGGTACTGTAGTGAACCGAACTTTTCCATGTTTATATATATTAATTGAGATTGATATTTACATGATTAAATTTTTCCAACATGTTAAGCAATCAAACTTGTTAAGACTTGATTAATTGAAATATGTTTCATATAGACAATTGACCACCCAAGTTGATCGGTGATTCACGAACGTTAAAACTTGTAAAAACTATATGATGACATATATACTATGATAAGTAAACATATCATTAAGTATATTAACAATGAACTACATATGTAAAAACAAGACTACTAACTTAATGATTTTTATACGAGACATATATGTAACGATTATCGTTGTAAAGACATTTAATGTATATATATCATATTAAGAGATATTCATACAACATAATATCATGATAATATAATAATTTAAAATCTCATTTGATATTATAAACATTGGGTTAACAACATTTAACAAGATCGTTAACCTAAAGGTTTCAAAACAACACTTACATGTAACGACTAACGATGACTTAACGACTCAGTTAAAATGTATATACATGTAGTGTTTTAATATGTATTTATACACTTTTGAAAGACTTCAATACACTTATCAAAATACTTCTACTTAACAAAAATGCTTACAATTACATCCTCGTTCAGTTTCATCAACAATTCTACTCGTATGCACACGTATTCGTACTCGTACAATACACAGCTTTTAGATGTATGTACTATTGGTATATACACTCCAATGATCAGCTCTTAGCAGCCCATGTGAGTCACCTAACACATGTGGGAACCATCATTTGGCAACTAGCATGAAATATCTCATAAAATTACAAAAATATGAGTAATCATTCATGACTTATTTACATGAAAACAAAATTACATATCCTTTATATCTAATCCATACACCAACGACCAAAAACACCTACAAACACTTTCATTCTTCAATTTTCTTCATCTAATTGATCTCTCTCAAGTTCTATCTTCAAGTTCTAAGTGTTCTTCATTTATTCTACAAGTTCTAGTTACATAAAATCAAGAATGCTTTCAAGTTTGCTAGCTCACTTCCAATCTTGTAAGGTGATCATCCAACCTCAAGAAATCCTTGTTTCTTACAGTAGGTTATCATTCTAATACAAGGTAATAATCATATTCAAACTTTGGTTCAATTTCTATAACTATAACAATCTTATTTCAAGTGATGATCTTACTTGAACTTGTTTTCGTGTCATGATTCTTCTTCAAGAACTTCGAGCCATCCAAGGATCCGTTGAAGCTAGATCCATTTTTCTCTTTTCCAGTAGGTTTATCCAAGGAACTTAAGGTAGTAATGATGTTCATAGCATCATTCAATTCATACATATAAAGCTATCTTATTCGAAGGTTTAAACTTGTAATCACTAGAACATAGTTTAGTTAATTCTAAACTTGTTCGCAAACAAAAGTTAATCCTTCTAACTTAACTTTTAAAATCAACTAAACACATGTTCTATATCTATATGATATGCTAACTTAATGATTTAAAATCTGGAAGCACGAAAAACACCGTAAAACTGGATTTACGCCGTCGTAGTAACACCGCGGGCTGTTTTGGGTTAGTTAATTAAAAACTATGATAAACTTTGATTTAAAAGTTGTTATTCTGAGAAAATGATTTTTATTATGAACATGAAACTATATCCAAAAATTATGGTTAAACTCAAAGTGAAAGTATGTTTTCTAAAATGGTCATCTAGACGTCGTTCTTTCAACTGAAATGACTACCTTTACAAAAATGACTTGTAACTTATTTTTCCGACTATAAACCTATAATTTTTCTATTTAGATTCATAAAATAGAGTTCAATATGAAACCATAGCAATTTGATTCACTCAAAACGGATTTAAAATGAAGAAGTTATGGGTAAAACAAGATTGGATAATTTTTCTCATTTTAGCTACGTGAAAATTGGTAACAAATCTATTCCAACCATAACTTAATCAACTTGTATTGTATATTATGTAATCTTGAGATACCATAGACACGTATACAATGTTTCGACCTATCATGTCGACACATCTATATATATTTCGGAATAACCATAGACACTCTATATGTGAATGTTGGAGTTAGCTATACAGGGTTGAGGTTGATTCCAAAATATATATAGTTTGAGTTGTGATCAATACTGAGATACGTATACACTGGGTCGTGGATTGATTCAAGATAATATTTATCGATTTATTTCTGTACATCTAACTGTGGACAACTAGTTGTAGGTTACTAACGAGGACAGCTGACTTAATAAACTTAAAACATCAAAATATATTAAAAGTGTTGTAAATATATTTTGAACATACTTTGATATATATGTATATATTGTTATAGGTTCGTGAATCAACCAGTGGCCAAGTCTTACTTCCCGACGAAGTAAAAATCTGTGAAAGTGAGTTATAGTCCCACTTTTAAAATCTAATATTTTTGGGATGAGAATACATGCAGGTTTTATAAATGATTTACAAAATAGACACAAGTACGTGAAACTACATTCTATGGTTGAATTATCGAAATCGAATATGCCCCTTTTTATTAAGTCTGGTAATCTAAGAATTAGGGAACAGACACCCTAATTGACGCGAATCCTAAAGATAGATCTATTGGGCCTAACAAACCACATCCAAAGTACAGGATGCTTTAGTACTTCGAAATTTATATCATATCCGAAGGGTGTCCCGGAATGATGGGGATATTCTTATATATGCATCTTGTTAATGTCGGTTACCAGGTGTTCACCATATGAATGATTTTTATCTCTATGTATGGGATGTGTATTGAAATATGAAATCTTGTGGTCTATTATTATGATTTGATATATATAGGTTAAACCTATAACTCACCAACATTTTTGTTGACGTTTTAAGCATGTTTATTCTCAGGTGATTATTAAGAGCTTCCGCTGTCGCATACTTAAATAAGGACGAGATTTGGAGTCCATGCTTGTATGATATTGTGTAAAAACTGCATTCAAGAAACTTATTTTGTTGTAACATATTTGTATTGTAAACCATTATGTAATGGTCGTGTGTAAACAGGATATTTTAGATTATCATTATTTGATAATCTATGTAAAGCTTTTTAAACCTTTATTGATGAAATAAAGGTTATGGTTTGTTTTAAAATGAATGCAGTCTTTGAAAAACGTCTCATATAGAGGTCAAAACCTCGCAATGAAATCAATTAATATGGAACGTTTTTAATCAATAAGAACGGGACATTTCAAGGATGGCGACGACGCTATCGCAAGCGTTTGTTATGGCCAAGATGGTAGAAGATGACGTTAAGGCAGCAAGAAATAGAATGGTAGGTTATGTGGTACCACAACAAGATCAGGCGATGAGTCATTTGGACTCTAGGTCAAAGAAGTCTGTTAAGTTGAAACAGAAAAGTGTGTCAGAACAAAGTGGGACAGCATCAAGTGAGAATTCTTGGTGTTATAGTTGTAGATCATCTTATAGTGGTCCTTGTTCAGATTCAACCAAAAGATGTTTGAGATGCGGTATTGTGGGGCACGAGATTCGGATGTGTTCGTTCCAAGAGGATGTATGTTGGAAATGTCATCAAGTGGGGCACAGGTCAGGTCAGTGTCCGTATGTAAGAGGATCAGGTTCTAGAGCGGGGCCAGGAGCGCAGTCGGGATCAGTAGGTGGATCTTCTGGTTCTCCAGTTGGGCATAAAAGAAAGAATCTACCTACGGCAACAGCAAGAGCTTATCAGATGGTTGCAGATGCAGATGTTGAATATGATGTGAATAGAGGTATGCTTCAAAATCCTAGTACTGTTTAGTTGTATATATGTATGTGATTGTGTATATATATATGTGTGTATGTGTGTAGATTGGTAGATCTTGATTGTAGTGTAAGATTTATTTTGTTGCATTATGTTGTTTATGTTTTGGGAGCGACCCTTGTGTGCCATGTGGGGTAAGGGTAACCCTTAGGTTGACTTTTTGGGATTGAAGACCGTGACTTTGATAGAGATGTGTTTGGTATCTTTATGGAGTGAACATTTGGATAACAGAAATTTGTTAGATAGAGACACGAGTATGAGTGATATGCCGATAGTGGACTTTATTGACCAGATATTTCCTATGCTTGTTGGATGTGTAATGATGTTGGTACATTATAGTTGAACATTTGATGGACAGTGTTTTAATATCCATGATTAGACAGATGGTGCAATTGATTAATTGTAAAGTAGTTAAATTAATTACCGATGCTTATTGAGGAGATTAATTGGACATAAGTTAGTGAATCAGAGAAGTAGAATTTTTCCACTACGAGCAACTCAGAATGAAGGTATGATTTATGATAATATGCTTGTGTCCGGCCAACAAAAGTATATTATGATAAATCATACGGAATTTCTGGGAAGCTGAAGGAAAATTAGGTGGCCTGTGCTATATTGGATTGTGATGTGACTGGACATGAGACAAATAACCTGTGAAGTTCTGTTGACTTAATAGGTAATTTCATGGACATATGTACAGATTTTAACATGATAACTAATTCAATTTACTAAGCTTGGGATAATGGTGAAAAGTGGACTGTATAAAGAGTTGAATTGGATGACCGATCGTGAAATTTATGATACAGAATGGCGTTGAAACATGAATTTGACTCTGATTATTGGCTTGATCGTGTAGCTGTGGGCTTAGGTGGATTAACGAACGTTGATCGATGAAGATTGTGACAAATTATTTTGTATAGGGAGTGTATTGACGTCAAGAATCTCGTTTCCTTATGAAATTGTCATGGATAATGTCGGTATCGGGGATAAGATCGATAAAGTTGATCGTGTGTTTTGGCGGTTTGAGTAACAATTTTGGATTTTATTGACCATAATTGAACCGATTCTGAGGACAGAATCTATTTTAAGGAGGGTAGATTTGTAACACCCGCGTTTTGGGCCTAGCTGAAATGACCCTTTTGACCTTGGGCGTGTTTGTATGTTATTATAATAATTATTTGTTTATAATTATTTGGTGTTTTAGTTGAGATCAGTTTGTGACAAGGGTCACAGAACAGGTTTGTTTATTTAATTTGGACTCCGTTAAGGCCGCCTAACGAGGTACGTAAGTTATCAGATAACTGGTAAATACCCGTGTGTGATGGGGTATTGTATTTTACCTAAATATAAAAGGAAGAAGTCAGCTTCTTCTCTCATCTTCTTGATGCTTCCTAATTAAACACCGTACCTTCATCCCTTCCATCTACCAAACCCTAATCCTTAAACATTGATCTTGAGCTCAAATTGGTGTTAGAATCGTGCTTGTTATCGTTTACTGAGTCTATCAAGGTAAGTAACATGTGTTTTTGTATTCAAATCATTGTTAAATTCATGGTTTTGTGTGAGTTTTGTAAAAAGCTTGAATTTGTGTCAAAACAAGTGAATTAAGTGTTGTTATGGTCAAATTGTTGTGGGTTTTGAGTCTATAACAAGTAGTGAACAAGTTGTGGTTGATTTTGGTGTTTAAAACGAGCTCTAGATCGAGATTTGAGGATTTCATCGTGAAGCCCGTAGCCTTTGTTCAGTTTTTGAGGAAGATGAACACAGTCGGCCGACTGTCGGTCGACAATTGACCGACTCAGGGTTCAACCGACCGATTGTTGAGTGAACCGACCGACTGAGATTTACCTTCGGCCGATTGATGTAATACCAAGTGAATCGACCGACTGGGAAGGTCCAGTCGACCGGTTGTGTCGACAGTCGACCGACTGTCAGTGTCAGTCGACCGACTGAGTGTCCAGGGCAGAATATTTTACTAAGTGTTGATTTTTAGCCGTTATGCTGTCCGTTTGTATTTTGGTGTTCAGGATATAAATTTTGAAAGTGCATAAGTGTTAGATGGACTTTTAGCGGCGCTTTTGTGACTGATTTTCTGTACTGTGTTGTTTTGTGTTAACGGATAGAAACTAACTTGATTTGCCTTATGTTCAGGTGATAAGGATAAGGAAGAAGCTCAGTGATAGTTTATCCGAGCTGGTTGCTGGTAATCGGTGAGTGGGATTATCTCTGGGTGTAGTATAGAGTATAAAGTTGCCCTACTATGTTTATATTGTTGATAGTTGCCATGTTTAGTAGTTATGTTGTATAGTTGATCGCAGTTAAGGTTGCCATGCTTTTAGTAGTATTAGTTGCATGTAGTAGTAGTAGTAGTTGACTGGTTTTATGTGCACAAGTTGTTGTTGTTGTTGGAACCTACTGTTGTTAGGTTCAGCTCAGAGAGGTCAACCTAGTTGTGGTTGGGTCTAGTTGGCTACTGCTTGTTGAGTATAGTGCTGAATGACGCATCACCTGCGTGTGGATGACTATACTGGGGATTCAGTAGTAAAGACTACCGGTAGATGCTAGACTGATCAGCTAGTGGTCGTGTGCCCGTACAAGCCACCGATCCTCTATTTGGAGCACAATTACTAGTTGTTGTTTGTTGTATGTGGTTGCATATAGCTGTTGATATAGGAGTACAAGTTGGTACTGTATGCTAGACCTTTTGATAGTTCCATTCACTTAGCCTTGTGCTAACCCCTCACCTCCTCCTTTGCAGGTTTTGGATCTTAGTGCTGGTAGGGACGGGAGTCGGGCTGACGATATGTTTGACAAGACAAACTCTGATGTTTTAAGTTTTGTAAATATGTAACTAGTCGTTTAACGTAACACCTGTAGTTTGTAATAAAGTAATTAACTTATGATTTGTGATAATCATGTTTGTAACTAAATAAGGGTATTTATGTAAACTCAGTCTTCCGCTGTGATATAAAAAAAAAAATCTAGGGTGTTACATATGTTTAAAAACAAAAATTTAATATGAATTTGGTGTGAATTTTTAAAAAATTTTAATAATATGAATTTTTAATTTTATGCATTTTAAATTTAAGTTTGGTGTGATTTTAAAAACAAAAATTTACTTTATTTCACTAAGTTAAAAATTTGATTTTTTGAATTTGTCGTGAGTTGAAAACTAGGTCGTTGAACCGAAATTGCTTTACCCGAGGGCGGGACGAGAAATTTTATTATCATTATTTTTAATCTTATTAATTTAAAGTATGCCAAAAACCTTAAAAAACCTAAAAATCTTTACTTTTAAAACAACGCTTTAAAATGACGAATTTTTAAAATTTTTTGTCGAGGGACGGACTAGGTCAACGTACCGAAACAACCTCATCCTAAATAAAAAGGAAAACAAAATTTTAAATTAATCAAGTAATTATTTTATTAATAAAGGTTTTAATTTAAAAAAAAAAGGGAAAACCCGCACTCGCGGTACTTTGTGGGTACCCACATCCGCACTCGCGGAGGTAGCAAAACCCAGCTGGGTTAACTGGTCGAACAGACCAGTCCCCAACACACCCACACCCATTTTTTTCTGCGAAAAACACACACAAAACAATCTCAAATTCACGATTTTTTACCGTTAAACATCAAATTTTTTGCTAAATCATGTTGAGAAGGATGCTACCAAGAAGTTTCTCAAGGAAATCAGTAATTTCTACATCTAAACACCCTTTAATTCAGATTTTTAGTGTTCTTGAATAAATTTATACCTAATTTGATTTTGATAATTTCTAGTTTAATTATGCTCAAATTGTTTGTGTATTATGCTTGTATAACCTAGATTGATGCTATTTAACATGATTAGAAGCCTTAAACTTCAAATTTTGAGTAATCTAGGGTTTGTGTTCTTGAGCAAAATTGGGGCTTTTTGATATAAATGGGTTATGGCCGAATTTTGTTGATAGTTTATACTAAATTGAGTAGTGTAACATGTTTAGGTTGCTAAATGATCAAAACTTTGATCCTAAACATGATTTTCAAGTATTAAAGTAGACTTTTTGAATAAAAACAATGCATGAACTCAATTTAATTGATATGAATGCCATTTGGAACTTGTTTAATTGCTAGTAATGATTATTTTGACATATTATTTGAGATAAAAGCTAAAGAACATTGTATACATTCTCATATTTGTTCATTTGTAAAAGTGTATAATTGTTAATATTATGAAAATGCGTATAAAGTTTAATATGGATTAAACATGTCATTATGATTATTTTGGTTTATAATTTTGCTAACACTAATGAATATTTGGATGCACAAAAATTGTGTTTAATGTGTTTTGCAGACTGAAAGGGGTGAATCTTCATCCGCATCTCAGGCTCACAATGCTCCTCCTGAGAATGCAGAAGAACAAGAAATTAACGACCAATATAGACAAGATTTACCGCATCAATTAATTTCATATTCAAATATAGAATTGGTAGATTTACATCCTAATTTAAGGTTTGATCGACATTGGATAGAGTATCCAAAATACCAGAGGAACTTGCACACACTTCAGTCTAATGTTGTTGAAGTACCTAGAGTAATAGATTGGGAAGCGTTAGAAACAGTTGGATTGGCCGGTCCAATCAGAGAATTACTTACACAAAGGTATAGTAATTCTACTTTTACTGATTGGGAACGTTTGTTTAATATATGTAGGCGTGTATATAGAGAATGGTGTGTGGAATTATTATGTAGTGTTGAAATAAATGATCGGGTATCTACCTTAACCGATCATATTTTTATTTGATTTTTATTAGGAGGTGTGATGCGCCATATGTCTCTACTAGACATGGCTCAGGCTTTGTGTATATATACGCCCGAGGAACTAGCATCTACTGATTGTCAAGGGTTGATACTTAATGGTAGGAGCATTAATGAAAATTTTAATATGAATGAAATATGGAGTAGAATGACTAGGCATAATCGATTTCATGGGGGGAATAACTCTTATACTGATATTGATAGAGCTGAGCTAAGTGTAATCCATAGGTTCTTAGCAAACTCGATAACACAGCGAGGTAAAAACAAAGAGAAAGTAAATGAGAATGATTTATTTTATCTCATGTGTATTCGAGACCCACAGAGCCCTGTGAGTATACCTTATTGTGTGGGTTATTATTTATCATCTATAGTTAAGAGTATACGGCCTAATGGTATAATAGGAGGTGGTATC
Organism: Rutidosis leptorrhynchoides; assembly: GCF_046630445.1. NCBI lineage: Eukaryota > Viridiplantae > Streptophyta > Magnoliopsida > Asterales > Asteraceae > Rutidosis > Rutidosis leptorrhynchoides. The sequence continues at coordinate 505,226,218 of NC_092334.1, read as the reverse complement.
TTTGTTACTTTAATTGCTGAGTATATCGGTGTCGATAGAAATCGGGGCGGGGGGGGGGATTAATAATTGCAGCACCAGAACCCCGTGATCCAATTGGTTTGAAAGTATATCATGGTGCTAAGGTTTTAAAGAAACGACATAACGCTGCAGCACCATATGATGGCCCGCATCCACAGGTCGAAAGAGATCAGCAGCAAGGTAACGCGGGAGGGGGGAATGAGATGACAGAAATGCAACTTTTTATGGCTCATCATGAATATGAAATGGCTAGACAACGAGCATTTCAAGATTGGCAGTATCATCAAAACCAAATCATAAGTCATCGTGCACACATAAATGCAAACTACATTGCTACTCCAATGCCCATATTTCCTCCCTGGACTATATAGACCCGACCACCGTACCCTACATATGACCCAGCTCAAGCATTCTACAGTACATACGGCTATGAATGGGATCCCTACTGGCACAATCCTTATCAACCCTGATTTTCTTTATGCTTATTTTTATTTATTTGGTAACTTGTAATTTTATACTTTTAATATTTCTTTTGATACTTTAATAGTTTTTATAATTTTCTAACTTTTCTTATTAGATTTTTAATAATTTTTGAATGTGGGGTGATATACCCAACTTCAAAAATATGTATATATATGTTTGTAGTTTATCTCATGTACAAAACAGGGTAAAACAGCGCATTTTCAAAGCCTGGCATTAAGTTCAGCAAAAGCTACTAATTTTGACGACAAAACAAAAAACAAATGTGATGTAACAACAAGACAGAAAGAACAAATGATGTGCACCATTTATCATTCAACAAACAAACGCCAATATATTTGGAAACTTTGATAAAATTTAATCATTTTTCTACGCTAATCACCTTCAATAATTTAAATTGTTACTGATTTCTTGCAAATGAGGGCATTGCAAGATCTTAAGTGTGGGAAGGGGTTAAATTCTTTCGGATTTTTAAAATTTTTTGACTTAAACACTTGGTTACCAATAAAAATACTAGTAATGCAGTAGTTGTATTAGAATCTAGTGCTCTCTGATAATAAAGAACAGCCCTAGTCTTATATACTGACTACCCAATTCTAGTAAAATTTTTCAAAATTTTCAAATAAATGAATTCAAAATCATGTTTATACATATTTATGAACGATAAAACTAGGTGTTAACACCGAAATTATTTTTACCTCGGAAAGGACATAAATTGAGAAACAACTCAAAATGTTAGAATTCATTTAAAATGGAATAGAGGACAATAAAAAGGCAAAGAAAGGAAAATAAAAGCCAAGTGTGGGAAAAATTTACCAAGTTCTTTAAAACATATATCACATATTTTGTACAAAGATACTTTTGTTTTGGACAAAATTAACCATTTTACCCGGAAAATTGTAATATATTTGAAAGAAAGATTGATCTACACGATGAATCAATGCCATCATTAAAAGGAAGTAAAGTCTTCCGAAAAAGACACGCGCTTCTTGATTTAGGTCAGGAAGTTGTCGGCCAGACCAGTTGTAGAGTCTACAAAAAACCTTGAAAAGTTTTCTCGAAAATCAGCTGGAAATCCACGGACCTTAGCATCAAACAGGGTCGCCAAGTGGTCAGACTTATCCTAACCATGAGAGGATCTGTCTCGTAAAATGAGGAGGGCGCCGTGCAAATTAACTTGATAAGACTAATGAATCAGATCCCCAAAAGGGATAATCTCCTTAAAGATCAAAAATCAGCTTTTAAGACTGATATTACTCAATCCTAGAGATTGACCTTAAAGGTTGAGAATTCAAACTCATGGAATTCGATGATATCTAAACTCGAGCTTGAACGAGAAAATATTTTGATCAAAATTACAAACCGATTTATTTTCTGAAAACCCATTTTTAATGCGTTCATTACAATTGAACGTAAAATCCTAGGAATTCACCTGGAATTCATTAGGTCACCTGAACCAAATTGGGTGTCAACCGTAAGAACGGTGGTTGCATAGCATGGTCGAAGACAGGACCTTGTGCCAGACCGAAAAACTATAGGGTGATCTTTACTATTGCTCCTGCAAAGGATAGTAATTGCATCTGACACGATATAGACCATAATTAAAAGCATGTCAGGGGACATTGCCTTAACAGTTGCTTGTTCAACGCTTTCCTTTACAAACGGACGGTAGTTTACCGAAAGGTAATATACGGAGAAAGTATACTGGACGTGTTGCTTTCCCAATACAAGGTTAGCAAGTGGGTGACACAAAATCATAAGTTTTGAGCTAAAATTTCAAATCTGAAACCCACCAAACCCACAAAAACATTTTGTAAACACCGGTGAAGGGTTATTCCGGAAAACTTATCTAGGGTAAAAACTAGATTGAATTTTCAAAAGATCAATTGTTTTCATAAAGATCCAATTTCTTTAAGGATCTAAATTTTCATAGTCATATGGGACTATAAACCACAACGTTACTACCATTGTTCATACCGCCGTATAGAATTCACTGATGTACAAAGTGTGAAGAATAAAGAAGTGATTCTAGTATTTTTATTTCAAGACTATATTGCTTGAGGACAAGCAACGCTCAAGTGTGAGAATATTTGATAATGCTAAAAACGAACATATATTTCATAGCATTATCCCTCAAGAAAGACAAGCTTTTAGTTGCAATTGTTCTATTTACAAGTGATATTCGTTTAAATAATAAAAGGTGAAGACAAAAGACAGATTCGACGATTTGAAGACGCAAACGATCAAAGAGCTAAAAAGTACAAAGTACAATCAAAGTGGTTCAAATTATTGATGAGAAACGTATCAAAATTACAAGAGTACAAGACACAAAACGCAAAGTACAAGATATTAAATAGTACGCAAGGACGTTCGAAAATCCGAAACCGAGACATGAACCAACTTTCAGTGCGCGACGCAACGGAAAAAATTGCAAGTCAACTATGCATAAGAATAAAATATAATATATAATTAATTATATATATTATTATATAATATAATTTTACGCAGCCCACGTTTTGGATCTAATATGTGAGATGGTTTCCGGACATCCGCACTCGCGGTACTTTTGTGAAGGATACATCCGCACTCGCGAAGCTCTACAGTACAACGTGGGCATATAAAAGCCATCGAATTCTGCACGAATTTTACACACCTTTTTCTAATTCATTCTCTCTATTTCACGTATATATATATATATATATATATATATATATATATATATATATATATATATATATATATATATATATATATATTTTTAATTTTAATTTTAATTTTAATTTTAAATTCTAAATAATAAGGGTATGTTAGCGAATGTTGTAAGGGTGTAAGTCGAAATTCTGTCCGTGTAACGCTACGCTATTATTAATCATTGTAAGTTATGTTCAACCTTTTTAAATTAATGTCTCGCAGCTAAGTTATTATTATGCTTATTTAAGCTAAAGTAATCATGATGTTGGGCTAAAATATTAAAATTGGGTAATTGGGCTTTGTACTATAATTGGGGTTTGGACAAAAGAACGACACTTGTGGAAATTTGACTATGGGCTATTAATGGGCTTTATATTTGTTTAATTAAATGATAGTTTGTTAATTTAATATAAAGACTTACAATTGGACGTACCTATAAATAACCATATACACTCGATCGGACACGATGGGCGGGATATTTATAAGTACTAATAATCGTTCATTTAACCGGACACGGGAATGAATTAATAGTTAATGGACTTATTAAAACAGGGGTGAATTATATACAAGGACACTTGGTGTAATTATAGTTTAAGTCCCCAATTAGTTGGAATATTTGACTTCGGATATAAGGATAATTTGACGAGGATACTCGCACTTTATATTTATGACTGATGGACTGTTATGGACAAAAACCAGACGGACATATTGAATAATCCAGGACAAAGGACAATTAACCCATGGGAATAAACTAAAATCAACACGTCAAACATCATGATTACGAAAGTTTAAATAAGCATAATTCCTTTATTTCATATTTAATTGCACTTTTAATTATCGCACTTTTATTTACTGTCATTTTATTTAATTGCACTTTTAATTATTGTACTTTTTAATTATCGTAATTTTATTTATTGTCATTTTATTTATCACATTTTAATTTATCGCACTTTAATTTACTTTACGCTTTAAATTAAGTTATATTTATTTTTAATATTTTACATTAGGTTTTAACTGCGACTAAAGTTTTAAAATCGACAAACCGATCATTAAACGGTAAAAACCCCCTTTTATAACAATAATACTACTTATTTATATATATATATATATATATATATATATATATATATATATATATATATATATATATATACAAATATAGTTTTAAAAATATAGCTTTAAACTTGGCTAGATCCCTGTGGAACGAACCGGATTTACTAAAAACTACACTACTGTACGATTAGGTACACTGCCTATAAGTGTTGTAGCAAGGTTTAGGTATATCCACTCTTTAAATAAATAAATAACTTGTGTAAAATTGTATCGTATTTAATAGTATTTTGTAGTAAAAATATAACTATTTCGTATACACCTCTACGCACATCAGCCACCAATACAGCTCCTTAAGATCATGATACATCTTTCCTGAACCAGGATGAATAGAGTACCTAGACTTATGAGCTTCATCTAAAACAAGTTGTCGCAGATCACCAAACTTCGGAACCCAAAGACGTCCCTCAAAGTACCAAGTACCATCGTTTCGTACCTCAAACTTCTTAGCCATGCCTCTAACTTTCTCGTTCACAAAATGTAACGACCCGACTTCAATTCACCAAAACGTGTACCAAATTTTTTTTTCTGATGTAGTACAACTGGACGGCGTCTAGATTTCTGGACGGCGTCCAGCACTTAAGACCGGGACGGCGTCCAGCATATCTGGACGGTGTCCAGATTGCCTGGAAGCTGCTGTCCCCCGGGTCCAACTCACGTGAGTGGAAATCCCGCTTCCCGACACTTTTAAACGAAAACCTTTCTACAACGTATCACAATATAATAAAATAAGAGGTTTCCATCATCAAAACAAGTTTTACGACATCAGGCCCCATCGACCCGTCTTACGCGTTTCGATCAAAAATACAAGTTTCGACCAATACAAGTTTAATTTCCAAACGACACTAGAGCATGGTGTTTGGGGTTAAACTACCCAAATCTTGGCCGAACTTCCAAAGTTAACAACCCAAAAGCATCCCCTATCAAAGCGAGCGGGAACCACTAATCCAACCGTATACCTTTGCCCTTGTCCATGCCGGAGCCTAAAAAGGTAAACAACGAGAGGGTAACCTAAAGCTTAGTGAATGCAATAATTACACATACATATATATATATATATAACCCATCTATTTGCAATCACATTCATCAAATACCTCATACGAACTTGTAACTCAAATAGCATGTCATCAAACCCGTAATACTAACAAGTCGTACATTATCACAAAACCGCATTAACATACACTCAACTCAATATATATATAATATACTAACAATCAACAATCTCATTATGGTTAACCATAAACGCTATGGTGCTACCGGCTCGTGGTTCAAACCATACGCAATTGAGTCATACTCTTTTATAGTGCTACCGGCTCGTGGTTCACACTAGATGCTACCGGATCGTGGTTCACATCTTAGTTTATAGTGCTACCGGATCGTGGTTCACACTCGATGCTACCAGCTCGTGGTTCACATCTTAGTTTATAGTGCTACCGGCTCGTGGTTCACACTCGATGCTACAGGTTTGTGGTTCACATCTTATCGTACACATGCTATGGCACTACCGGCTCGATGGTTCATGCCAAAACACCCACAAATAAACACGCCATATACACATACGTATAATTACTCCACTCACCTTAGAGTCTTCTGTTAAAGATAACTGAGCTTGCAACTTCAATGTAACGTACCTATTACATTTAGCACATAATCAATCACAACTCAAGTTGGTCAACCAACTTACTCCCCATTCTAGTGCCATTTTGACCCATGGTGAAATTTCGACCCATTTGCGCCCTTAACCCTAATATTTGGGTCAACACCAACAAATCCCTAACACTAGCCAAATATGGTCTTTAACACTTTATAATCGCAAGTTTAGTGTGTTCTCGTACACATTTAACAACCTAGGTCGCCCAAGACACATTTAACCCATTTCGAGGTCAACACGCCCATTTGGGTAACCCTCAACCCAAATGACACCCACTAACATTAACTACAAATGTGCTAGCGATTTATTAATCCTTTAAGACCCATTTACACGCTTTAACTTTTCAAAACCCTAGGTTAGTCATCTTTTGGGTCTTCATGACCCAAACTTACCCAAAACCCCCAATTCACTAACAAGTGAGTTTTAAGTGCAACACTAACCCAAACCCTAACCCTTGACACAATTTAAGTAAAGAAATAGGTTTTATAACTTACCAACACAATCACCACGTAGCTAGCGACTAGATGAACAACTTTAGAACTCGCACTAAGACCCGATTCAATCTCTTTCTTCCTTTAATGGAGCTCTCTCAGTCTAGAACCTCCTCTCTCTCTAGGATTTAATGGAAGATGATAAAGTAGGTGGAAAAGGAGTAATGAGGCTCACCAAAACTGATCTAGGGCCTTAAAGTCGTCCACAAAGTGAAATTACCAAACTACCCCTTTTTAAATTACAAAAATACCAAAGCTGGCTCGTCAGGCCATCTGGACGGCGCCCAGATTTCTGGACGGCGTCCAACATAACTGATAAAAACTGGATCTTACAACTCTCCCCCACTTGAACCGGATTGCGCCCTCGCAATCCACGCCGCATGGCAAGCAGGAAGATAGACCAAAACAAACTCTTCGGGCTCTCAAGTGAACTCGGAACCTATACTTCGACGCCATTGAACCTTATAAGTTCTCACCTCTTTATTTCTCAATCTTTTCACCTTTTCGTCAAGTATAGCAATCGGCTCCTCAACATACTCTAACTTATTGTTTAGCTCAATTTTTTCTAATGACACCCATGAAGAATCATCCGCAAGACACTTACAGAGATGGGAAACATGAAATGTATTATGAATTCTCGCAAGTTCCTTGGGTAATTCCAAACGGTATGCAACTTCGCCAATACGAGCTAAAATTTTAAAAGGGCCAATAAAACGAGGAGCTAACTTTCCCCATTTTTGAAATCGAATAATACCTTTCCATGGAGAAACCTTAAGCTTCACCATGTCGCCCTCTTAGAATTCGATCATTCGCCTACGTTTATCGGCATACGACTTTGGTCTATCTTGTGCCTTTCTCAAATGATCCCGAATCACATCAATCTTGCTATTCGTCTCTAAAACCAAATCGGTACTCCCATTTTTCTTTTGTCCCACTTCACCCCAACAAATTGGAGTTCGACATCTTCGTCCATAAAGCATCTCATACGGTGGCATCCCGATACTAGTATGATAACTATTATTGTACGAGAATTCCACCAAAGGTAAGTGCTCGTCCCAACTACCACCGAAATCAATAATACACGCCCGTAACATATCCTCTAATGTTTGATTCGTACGTTCGGTTTGACCATCCGTTTGAGGATGATACGCCGTGCTCAATTTTAATTGTGTACCCATATCGTCATGAAACTTTTCCCAAAACCGAGATGTAAAACGGGTATCTCGATCCGAAATAATAGACATAGGAACCCCGTGTCGAGCGACCACTTCCTTGATAAACAATTTAGCCAAGGTCTCCGACAATATCGCTTCCCGAATGGGAAGAAACAAAGCACTTTTTGTCAATCGGTCAACTATCACCCAAATTGAATCAAATTGGGTTCTCGCCGTCTTTGGTAACTTTGTGATAAAATCCATGGTAATGTGCTCTCATTTCCACTTCGGAATTTCTAACGGTTGTAACTTACCATACGACTTTTGGTGTTCGGCTTTAACTTGCAAACACGTGACGCATTGCTGGACATACTTAACAATATCACGTTTTATGCCCGGCCACCAATACTCCTTCCTTAAATCAAGATACATTTTTTTTGCGCCCGGATGAATGGAATACTTTGACTTATGTGCTTCATCAAGTAGCACTCGTCGATAATCCCCCATCTTAGGCACCCACACTCTTCCTTGAAAAGACAAAAAACCACGCGAGCCCATAGTAATGAACTCCGATTGCCCCACTATTCGTTCCGCATGCTTGTTGTGAACGTACGCCTCTATTTGAATCACACCAAGTTTTTCAAGAAAATCATTAGTAATAATCATACGTAACAATCCCAATCGTAACGCCGGGTGATGACTCTTTCGACTTAACGCATCCGCGACCACATTCGCCTTGCCCGGATGATAAAGTATTTCACAATCATAATCTTTTACCACATCCATCCGCCTACATTGACGATAATTCAAATCTCGTTGATTGAAGAGATGTTTCAAACTCTTATGATCCGAATAAATCGTACTCTTGACACCATACCAGTTGTGGCGCCAAATTTTCAACGCATGCACAACCGCCTCCAACTCAAGATCATGAGTCAGATATATCGTTTCGTGTTCCTTTAATTGTCGAGAGGCGTAAGCGATGACTTTACCTTCTTGCATTAGAACACACCCGAGCCCATTTAAAGACGCGTCAAAATAAACCGTCATGTCTTCTACCCCTTCTAGCAACACTAACACCGGAGCTTGACACAACTTTTCTTTTAACAATTGAAAAGCAATTTCTTGCTCGCTCTCCCAAATAAATCTCGCGTTCTTCCTCGTCAATTTCGTCAACGAAGAAGCAATCTTGGAAAAGTCTTGGATAAACCGACGATAATAACCGGCCAACTCGAGAAAACTTCGGATTTCCGCAGGCGTAGTCGGTCATCCCCAACTCTTTACCGTCTCAATCTTCCCCGGATCTACTTGAATACCATCCTTGTTCACAATATGACCAAGGAATTGAACTTCCCTTAGCCAAAATTCACATTTGGATAACTTTGTGTACAACTTCTCCTTTCGTAACGTCTTAAATACATCCCGCAAATGATGTTCATGTTCCTTTATACTCTTTGAATAAACAAGTATGTCGTCAATGAACACAATTACCGACTTGTCCAACATAGGTTGACACACTCGGTTCATAAGATCCATGAATGCCGCCGGTGCATTCGTAAGACCAAAAGGCATAACTACAAACTCAAAATGCCCATAACGCGTTCGAAAAGCCGTCTTCCCGATATCTTCCTCGCGAACCCGCATTTGGTGATAGCCGGACCATAGGTCGATTTTAGAGAAATACGTTGCACCTTGGAGTTGGTCAAACAAATCGTCAATCCGAGGCAATGGATAGCGATTCTTGATCATCACTTTATTCAACTCCCTATAATTGATGTACATCCGCATACTACCATCCTTCTTTTTCACAAATAAAACCGGAGCGCCCCATGGCGAAGCACTCGGTCGGATAAAACCCTTTTCAAGTAGCTCTTGGGTTTGATTTAACAATTCTTGCATTTCTGTTGGCGCTAAACGATAAGGAGTTTTAGCAATGGGAGTAGCTCCCGGAACCAACTCAATGCGAAATTCAACTTGTCTTTCCACCGGAACACCCGGTAACTCATCTGGAAAAACGTCTTCGAATTCACTAACCACAGGAATTTCACGAATGGGTGGTGGCTCATCACGAGTATCAACAACATGGGCAAGAAAAGCCATGCCACCTCTATCAAGGAAACGACGTGCCCGTGCAAAAGTGCATATCAGCACAAGTCTTCTATGCTTATCACCGTGAATAATTAACTCTCCCCCACTTGGGGTCTTCACACGAATAAATTTTTCATGGCATGTAATATCGGCTCTATGATGATCGAGCCAATCCATACCAACAACGATATCGAAATCACCCAAAGTCATCGGGATAAGATTAATCTTAAAGTTTTCGGTACCAAAAACGACATCACAATTTTTACACACATCAACCACTAGCACCGTCTTGCCGTCCGCTATTTCTACTTCTACCAAACGACTTAACTTAGCTAACGGTCTATTAAGCCTAGGCACAAATTTTGGAGATACAAACGACAAATTTGCACCGCTATCAAATAGAATCCTTGCCGGATTTGAGTTAACCATAAAAGTACCTGAGACAACTTCGTTGGATTGCTTGGCCTCATCATTGGTCATCAAGTAATTGCGACCCCTAGCCGTACCCGCCGCTCTCTCCAACTTCTTCACATGATCATTATTCAACTCGGGACATTCCGGCCTCTTGTGTCCCTCTTTACCACAATTATAACAAGTAAGCTTGGTCGATGCCTTGGTACAATCACGGGCTATGTGTCCTCTTTGATTACAATTATAACACGTGGGTCCGAAACCTCCGGAAGTACCCTTCTTCACACTATTAATGCTCTCGGAGCCTTTCTTGTTCTTTTTATTTGAAAAGTTCGAATAACTCGAACCTTCAAACTTTCTCTTTGAAAAAGTAAAATCGCTTTTTCGTGGAAACTCCGGCTCAAAACCCCTCACCAATTCGTATAAATCTTCAAAAGACTTAGCCATTCCCCGGCTAATCTTACCCTTCAACTCATCACCTAAAGTACGGTAGAAATCTAGCATCAACTTGTGATCATCACCAACATACTCCGGATAAAAACGAGTCTTTGCCAAGAAGGTAGACTTGAGAGTAACCAAGTCCATTGAACCTTGTCGCAAATTGTGCAACTCGTCTCGGATTTTATCAAGATCGGAAGAAGTTCGGTATTCTTGGAAAAATTCCTTCTTAAACTCCTCCCATGTTAAGCACATGCATTACTCTTTACCATATAATTTGATTTTATCGTCCCACCACAACTTGCCCTCTTCGCGCAACATGCTAGACCCATACCTCGTCTTCTTCTCGGGATGACACTCCGCGGTACGGAACGCCCCCTCGATATCGGAAATCCAACAAGTGCTTTTCAATGGATCCCTCACCCCATTAAACATTGGAGGTTGAGTATCCTTGAAATTTTTATAGTGGAAGTCCCGCCTTTCACCCCCACTATTTCCTTCACCCCCTTCGCCTCGAGGATATATGTTTCTAGCTTCTAAAGCCTCATCTATTGCGGCTTTCATTCGTTCATTGATCATTTCGGTCACTTGTCAATCAATCGACTCTTGGAAGACCTTTCGGACATCGTCAAGAAAATCCTTCTTTAGCCTTTTAAAGATGGCCTCAACCTTGGTCGTGAGTTCAACGTCCTCACTCGTACTTTCGTCATTGGTGTCGTGTCCATTTCTCATCTTCATTCTATAAAACGAAGTAAATTAAGCATCGAAACGAAAAGGACTTAACACATATGTATATGCATATACGCCCCACTACCCCATCTTGCTCAACAATCGTCGTACATCACTTGTTTGACACGATTTGAACCCGTAACAACGATAGCTAATCGTTGTTACGTGAGAATGTCGCATTAACTTGCTAATACAACGTCTGTCTCGCTTGATGATTGCTTAAACAACATAAAACAATCAGTGCAAGGTTAATCCACCTAAACACTAGCACTTACAATTCCCGTTCCGACCCAAAATCCTACAAGTCCCGCATAAAACGCGTACACACTAAAGTCTAAGTCTAGGCACATATCTCAAGTCACCAAAATCCCTTAGAACATGCTCTGATACCACTTGTAACGACCCAACTTCAATTCACCAAAATGTGTACCAAAAAAAAAATTTTGATGTAGTACAACTGGACGGCGTCCAGATTTCTGGACGGCGTCCAGCACTTAAGACCGGGACGGCGTCCAGCATATCTGGACGGTGTCCAGATTGCCTGGAAGCTGCTGTCCCCTGGGTCCAACTCACATTGAGCAGAAATCCCGCTTCCCGACACTTTTAAACGAAAACCTTTCTACAACGTATCACAATATAATAAAATAAGAGGTTTCCATCATCAAAACAAGTTTTACAAAATCGGGCCCCATCGACCCGTCTTACGCATTTCGATCAAAAATACAAGTTTAATTTCCAAACGACACTAGAGCATGGTGTTTGGGGTTAAACTACCCAAATCTTGGCCGAACTTCCAAAGCTAACAACCCAAAAGCATCCCCTATCAAAGCGAGCGGGAAACCACTAATCCAACCGTATACCTTTTCCCTTGTCCATGCCGGAGCCTAAAAAGGTAAACAACGAGAGAGTAAGCTAAAGCTTAGTGAATGCAATAATTACACATACATATATATAACCCATCTATTTGCAATCACATTCATCAAATACCTCATACGAACTTGTAACTCAAATAGCATGTCATCAAACCCGTAATACGAACAAGTCGTACATTATCACAAAACGGCATTAGCATACACTCAACTTAACTCAATATATATATAATATACTAACAATCAACAATCTCAATATGGTTAACCATAAATGCTATGGTGCTACCGGCTCATGGTTCACACCATACGCAATTGAGTCATACTCTTTTATAGTGCTACCGGCTCGTGGTTCACACTCGATGCTACCGGCTCGTGGTTCACATCTTAGTTTATAGTGCTACCGGCTGGTGGTTCACACTCGATGCTACCGGCTCGTGGTTCACATCTTAGTTTATAGTGCTACCGGCTCGTGGTTTACACTCGATACTACCGGCTTATGGTTCACATCTTATCGTACACATGCTATGGCACTACCGGCTCGATGGTTCATGCCATAACACCCACAAATAAACACGCCATATACACATACGTATAATTACTCCACTCACCTTAGAGTCTTCTGCAAAAGATAACCGAGCTTGCAACTTCAATGTAACGTACCTATTACATTTAGCACATAATCAATCACAACTCAAGTTGGTCAACCAATTTACTCCCCATTCTAGTGCCATTTTGACCCAAGGTGAAATTCCGACCCATTTGCGCCCTTAACCCTAATATTTGGGCCAACACCAACAAATCCCTAACACTAGCCAAATATGGTCTTAAACACTTTATAATCACAAGTTTAGTGTGTTCTCGTACACATTTAACAACCTAGGTCGCCCAAGACCCATTTGACCCATTTCGAGGTCAAGACGCCCATTTGGATCACCCTAAAAAAAAAATGACACCCACTAACATTAACTATAAATGTGCTAGCGATTTATTAATCTTTTAAGACCCATTTACACGCTTTAACTTTTCAAAACCCTAGGTTAGTCATCTTTTGGGTCTTCATGACCCAAACTTACCCAAAACCCCCAATTCACTAACAAGTGAGTTTTAAGTGCAACACTAACCCAAACCCTAACCCTTGACACAATTTAAGTAAAGAAATAGGTTTTATAACTTACCAACACAATCACCACGTAGCTAGCGACTAGATGAACAACTTTAGAACTCGCACTAAGACCCGATTCAATCTCTTTCTTCCTTTAATGGAGCTCTCTCACTCTAGAACCTCCTCTCTCTCTAGGTTTTAATGAAAGATGATAAAGTAGGTGGAAAAGGAGTAATGAGGCTCACCAAAACTGATCTAGGGCCTTAAAGTCGTCCACAAAGTGAAATTACCAAAATACCCCTTTTTAAATAACAAAAATACCAAAGCTGGCTCGTCAGGCCATCTGGACGGCGTCCAGATTTCTGGACGGCGTCCAGCCCTTCAAAACGGGACGGCGTCCAGCCCTTTTGGATGGCGTCCAACATAACTGATAAAAACTGGATCTTACATAAAATTCTCCTCCTTTAAGGCTTCTTGTTGTGCCTCAAGAATCTGCCTTGCGAGGTTTGTTCGAATTTTCATATTCAATGCTCTAAACCTGCGAGGTTCAGTCCTCTCTTTATGACTTAATGCATCGGCCACAACATTGGCCTTTCCCGGATGATATAAAAGTTCGCAATCATAATCGTTCAACATCTCAACCCATCTTCGTTGCCTCATATTCAACTGTTTCTGGTCAAGAATATGTTGAAGACTTTTGTGATCAGTGTACACTGTACTTTTGACTCCATAAAGATAATGTCTCCAAATCTAAAGCACAAACACAACAGCTCCCAACTCTAAATCATGGGTTGTATAATTTTGTCCGTGAATCTTCAACTAACGTGACGCGTACGCAATAACTTTCTTTCATTGCATCAAAACACAACCAAAGCCCTGACGTGAAGCATCACAATAAATAACAAAATCATCATTACCCTCAGGTAGTGACAATATCAGAGCGGTAGTCAACTTCTTCTTCAGGGTTTGAAAAGCAGTCTCTTGTTCATCCTTCCACTCATACTTCTTCCCCTTGTGCGTTAAAGCAGCCAGAGGTTTCGCTATACGAGAGAAATCTTGAATGAACCTTCTATAGTAACCTGCCAACCCTAGAAACTGACAAATCTGAGTATGTGTCTTCGGAATTTCCCACTTCTCAATTGCCTCGATCTTGGTAGGATCAACTTGTATTCCCTGTTTACTAACAACATGTCCAAGGAATTGAACTTCTCTTAACCAAAAAGCACACTTAGAGAACTTAGCATATAATTCTTCTTTCCTCAACAGATCAAGCACCAACTTCAAATGTTCTTCGTGCTCTTCATCACTCTTGGAATAAATAAGGATGTCATCGATGAAAACGATAATGAATTTATCCAGATAGGGTCTACACACACGGTTTATGAGGTCCATGAACACAGCAGGTGCATTTGTCAATCCGAACGGCATAACAAGGAATTCGTAGTGACCATAACGGGTGCGAAAAGCGGTTTTCGGAACATCAGATTCTTTAACACGCAGTTGATGATAACCGAAACGAAGATCAATCTTAGAATAAACGGACGAACCTTGAAGTTGATCGAATAGATCATCAATTCTCAGAAGAGGGTAACGGTTCTTAACCGTAAGCTTGTTCAACTCGCGATAATCAATACACCATCGGAACGAACCACCTTTCTTCTTAATAAACAAAACAGGAGCTCCCCAAGGGGACGAACTGGGATGAATGAAATATAGTTGCAACAATGAAGGAAGAAATATATGGAGCATTCACATCGGTGGCATAGATATTTAAGGAAATTCTCTCAAAGGAGATAACGAGGATCATGGACTTCAAAGTAAATTTTCATTACATTTCCAAAAGGAAGACGTACGAAAGGTGTGATATTTCAACGAGAGTGAACTTCCTGGTACAATGAGCGAGGAAATCTAGGATTCATCCATATTCTTAAATTTTTGTGTGGATGAAAAGAACGCGAATCATGGGTTATAAAGAATGGCCGACTCCAGGTGAGACGAGTCTCCAAAAATAATTTCGTGCACCTCAAAGTATTGAATCCTAGGATTGATGTTTACGATGGTGTTGCGGTTGACAGCGAATATTGCGAGTAAAAACTCCTCAAACGGTCTAGTGTAATATATATCCATGATACCCACTATAACAACAGTTGGGGTAGAGACCCACCTAGCGCCTTTTCTACAATAGGGTGACCACCGAGTGTGCCCCAGAAAATTGATTTATCGGTCCGCGTTTCGACCATGTCCAACCATAAGAGGGAAAATTTTATGAGCGCAAAGACTTTAAAACAAATTTTATAAAACCGGCATCCAAAGTGGTGTAAGAGTTTCTATCAATGAACTTAATGGTAAGTTTCATTCTTAAACGGAGGATGAGAAGAACTGTGATCCAAACACTCTGTAGAGTAATGCGAAAATTTGATAAAATCAATCAAATGAGTTTTGAAAAAAAAAGCTTTAAACGTTTGATGTGACAACATAAACGGAACGAAGTTCTTAGTAAATTTAGAAGTATGTACAATGTGTACCATTTTATATAAAACAAATTGACTTAGTCAAACATCTCAATAAATGAGTGGTTTTAAAATAATTTTGAAGGTATGATTTAGTATATACTAGCCAAAATAGGTAAGGGTAAATTTATTCATTTGAATCCATACATACATATATGATTTTATAAATTGTATACATGACAAAATATTTCATTACTTCTATTCGCCCATTAATCTCGTGAGAACCGCCCAATTAAACAAATATGTAAAACTCCCGATGATAAACAGAGTATCTGTATTCAGAGGTTACAAGTTGAAGTAAGATCGTGGAAGATCGAGTAAAGGACTTGAATCGTCGTGCGATATTTGACCAACAAATGTTACGAGGTCATGAAAACCAATGAGTTAAATGTTGTTTTGACTATTATCATGACATAAGTCCTTGGGCCAAAACTGTTCCCGAGCGAAGCTGTTGCTAACAAGCGAGTTATGAAGAATAGAGCATAAGATAGATAATCTGGTTAAAACGAGCTTCTCGTATATCAACAAATAAGATAATGAATATTTTTCCTACCTATGTAATACATCGGAATTTCTAAATGAGTAGTGTAAAAATTTTCTTTGACTCGTTTTCTATTCCTCATGTCACAATATTGGGACTTCTTTATGAATTAACGTAATATAATCACGTTGGCCTGACGCCATTATATTTCACTAATTCGTAGTTCCATTCCAATAGCACTACATGAGGTCAGGACACACGATCAACCTCGAATTTCCACACAATTTCTCTAAAACGATTTCTTAAACAATGTGCTAAGGATAGCACAAGAGATAAAAACATCAAAAGTAATGAATAGGAGTAACGATGACATAAGAATCTCTAAAAGTCAAGAATGATGTTTTTCGGTTCAAAAACCAAAGCACATAGGCACAACGGCACAAAGGCACGTAATATAACAAGAATGTTATATACCTAAATATAATAGCTGACATTGAAATGCCGAGCATTTAGAAGTTAAGAATGACATCTCGCGTAATATAACTCAAACGTTATATACATAACCATAATAGATGACATAGAAATATCGAGAATTTTAGAAGTCAAGAATGACATCCCTCGGTTTCACTACCCGAGGTGTTCTTATAAGGATAATTTCGCATGAGTCAGAAAATACGTTTAAATTAGAATGGGAGTTCCTCCCGAATTCAGAACATAATAGAGATGTATGTATGATAATAATATACATACCAATACGATACAAATAATCACATATAATAATATATTATAGGCCAGGCTGTGGACTAGACTCATTAATGCACCCTATAGACTCGGGTAACGACATCAATGCAGCCTAATTCCCTACAACCAAGGCTCTGATACCAACTGTGATGGCCCTGTCAATACACTTAAAGGCTCCATCACTTGGTCCCACAGCTTGATCGGAGTTAAATAAATTTAATAAACGACATTGCATTCTTTTATTTCAAAAGTTTCCCAAAAAGGAAACGTACCAAAATATGTAGTTTAAACAACCCAACATATTAATAACCAAAGTTGACATTAAAATATTGTCAATAAAACCTACAAGTTTAAATTATCCAAAAATAGAAAGCAAGTTCAAAGTTTCGTAAATGTTTAACAAAAATCTGCCCAAATGCATGCAGACTCTTCTAACACAGCGAAAGCATTAAACAAACTCAAGTACCTGTGAAAACATGCGAGTAAACTGTCAACAAAAATGTTGAGTGAATTATAGGTTTAAATAAACGTATAAGCTTTAGACCACAAGATTTAAGATGTTAGAAAACATAAAACATTATTCCATTATCAATGAGCCACCTGGTAACCACTTAACCCTTTATTTACCCTTACGAAACACAATAATAATATACACTGAACAAGTGTATCTTCAACTAAATACGAAGTACTAAACATTCCGATTATAAATTGCTAGCGCGACTAGCTCGAAATAGATTGTCAAACCCGATAGATCTATCCGTAGGATTTGCGTTCACCAGTAGAAACCAGTGATTACAGTTACTAGAGTAGGAAATATTTTTGTTCATCTCATAATGAATAATTTAATTTAATTGCCACTTGTGTCTAAACATAAAATAAAATGCATGTAATCACATCCCAAAAATATACTTTGAAAAGTAGGTAAAACGGGACTATAACTCACCTTAAAGTAAACGAAGTAACCACACAAAAATGCGAATAGCAAATGAAGTAAAGTGATCAGGGATGATCACAACGCCGTGTGACGACCCCGTCAAAACACTTAACGGATCCGTCAGTTGGTCCCATAGCTTGATCGGACTTAAATGAATTAAATAAACAAAGTTGCATTCTTTTATTTCAAAATGTTACCCAAAAAGGAAACAAACCAAATTAAGTAGTTTGAAAACCAACCAACCATAATATGAAACCAAAAGTTGACACAAAACATTGCCAACAATCCCACAATTTAAATTATCCAAAATAGAATGCAAACTTAAGTTTCATAAATTGTTTCATAAAATCTGCCCAAATGCATGCAGACTCTTCTAACGACAGCGGAAGCATCAAATAACTCAAGTACCTGTGAAAACATGCAAGTAAACTGTCAACACAAAGGTTGAGTGAATTATAGGTTTAAATAAATAAGTAAACTTTAGACCACAAGATTTAAAAATGTTAGAAAACATTAAACATTATTCCATTATCAATGAGCCACCTGGTAACCACTTAACCCTTTATTTACCCTTGCCAAACACAATAAAAATATACACTTGGACAGTGTATCTACAACAAATTACGAAGTACTAAACATTCCGATTATAAATTGCTAGCGCGACTAGCTCGAAATGGGGTTGTCAAACCCGATAGATCTATCCGTAGGATTCGCGTTCACCGGTAGAAACCAATGATTACAGTTACCAGACTAGGGAATATTTTTGTCCAACTCACAATGAATAATTAAATTTAACTGTTACTTGTGTCTAAACGTAAATAAAAATCTGCATGTAATCACATCCCAAAAATATACTTTGAAAAGTATGTAAAAACGGGACTATAACTCACCTTAAATAGCAACTGAAGAAATCTCACAAACACGCGAACAGCAAGTAAAGTAATGTGATCAAGAAAGATCACAACGCCGACCTATAAATAAAGCAGGTCGAAATAAATAACTAACTTAGACCAAGTCTTAGTATGATAGCTATTGTACATGTTGCAAGTAGGCATAGAACATTACTCAGCAAGCATCGGTTTGATTGGAACAGCATAAGGACACACACTTTCTATTTTTAGAAAGTTTCTATTTTTAGCAGGTTTCCATTTTTGGAAAGTTTCTATTTTAGGAAAGTTTCTATTTTTGGAAAGTTTCTATTTTTGGATTTAGAAAGTTTTGAAGTTAGGAAAGTTTCCTTATTTAGAAAGTCAACAGAAGTCAACTGAAAGTCAAAGTCAACCGAAAGTCAACTCAAAAGTCAACCTTGGTCAAACATAGTCAACATAAATTTTAAAAGTGTAAGTTATAATAATAACATAGGTTATAATGTTATTTAAAGTCAAAAGTGTATAATAATGTCTTAACATAAGTTTAATTAAATAAAATGAATTATTAAAGTTAATATAAGTTGAAATGTTATAATTAGTATAACATAAGTATTTAATTAATTAATTAAATATCAATCATAATATAAATATTATTAATTTATAATAAATTTTAAATCATATCATAAGTATTATTAATTAATAATGAATTATTAATCATATCATAAGTTTCTAATTAAAATTATTAAATCATAAGTATTTAATAATTAAGTCATAATTAAATAATAATTAAGTCTTATAATAATTAAATAATTATTTAATCTTTATTATAAGTCTTATAATAATTTCTCATAATTAAATTTAATACTTATCATAAGTATTTTCCTTTAATAATAAAAGTATTATTAATCATAAGTCTAATTAAAATGTTAATGAAATTATAATTAATAATTAAATGATATAATAAATATTTATATCATAAGTTTTAAATAATAATAATTACTTCTTTTATCTTAAGTAATTAATTAATAATGAATTCCATAAATTTTATCATAAGTTTAATCATTAACCATAAGTTTTAAGTTTAAAAGTTCGCCGGGTCGTATCTTGAGCCCCGAGCGTCGGTTTCGGGCAAGCCACATATGTAACTTCACCTACTCAAACCACCCGACACATTTATGAACTCAAGAACACTCCAAGAACAGTCCCTAGGTCGTGGATATCAGCCATGACATCAATTGGGAAAATCATTTTACTCAAAACAGTAATTCGGGCGAAACGGGTGAACCGTGGCTCGGATTTAGGTGACCCGAACATGAATATTCGTCTCACCATCAGTCCTAACCAAATGAGGCACCCTAAAGACACCAAGGATGGTCACAAAGTCGGACCCAACCTTGTTCATGCCAAGAACACCTTTCAATCTTTAACAAAAACCAAATTAAGCATATCTAGGGCTCCGGGAATCGAAACGACATGAATCCGGAGTCTAAAATTAATGTCTTGATGAGAGGAACTCATTTATGTACTTTATTTTAACATTCATAACAGTTACAAAGTCAGAAAACACGAATCAAACTGCTGTCCAAAATTTACAAACCGAAATCATACGCAAACGAGTAACTCTACGCATTCAAACAACATTACAACAACTTATACATATCATACTAATCATATAACATATAAAATCAGTAATATATATGAAAAATCAAAAAGCTAGGGTTAGGGTTTATACCCTAATCGAGAATCAAAGTATATGATCGCGTAGAGAACGAAGAGGAGAACACGTTTATGTAGATGATCTCTTGATCCAAGCTAGCTTTTTGATGAAGATGGTGGTTTATGGTGGTGATGGTGGCGGCACAAAGAGGGAGGAGAGGAGAGGGTGAGAGCAAAAATAAAACTAGGTCTTGAAAAATTGGGAAAGTGATAAACAAAATCTCAAAAAAAGAAAAATAAGGAGAAGGGATCCCCTCCCCCCCTTGGCTTCGGCCGAAATTGCTTGGGGGTGGGCCCCATGGGTCCAATTTTGCTAAATGGTGAAATCCTTGTGGCCCGAGATCCCGTACGAAGCCCGAAACGCGAAAACACGCTTACGCGATTAAAAATCCGGAAAGATAACGAACGCGCGACGAAAAATAAATATAAATACACCTACTAATAATATGACCTTAAAATATCATATTTAAAATATTTAGGATTTAAAAATCCAGAAAGCTCGACCGTTGGTTTAAAAACCGAAAAGATTCGCCGGATGGAAATCCGCGGAACGTAGAAACGTATAATTTAAAATATGAATACATATATCCACATAACACATAATAATTATTATATATATATTATTACAAAAATAATAATATAGGTCATGGAAATGACGTGGCACACTAACAGTTAACGGTCGTTAAATAATTAACGGAAAAAGATAACGGAAAAAGTAGGGTCGTGACAGTACCTCCCCGTTACGGAAATTTCGTCCCGAAATTTAAGCAGGCGCAGGGGTTGACTCGGCATCTGAGAACAAATGCGGATACTTCTGCTTCATTTGGTCTTCACGCTCCCAAGTGAACTCGGGACCGCGTCTAGCGTTCCATCGAACCCGAACAATAGGAATTCTGCTCTGTTTAAGAGTCTTAACCTCTCGGTCCATGATCTCAACTGGCTCCTCAATAAAATGCAATTGCTTGTCAACCTGAAGTTCCTCCAAAGGAATAGTCTGATCAAATTCAGCCAAACACTTCTTTAAGTTCGAAATATGGAAAACATCGTGAACAGCACTGAGTTCTTGTGGCAACTTCAAACGATAAGCCACCGGTCCAACTCTTTCAATGATCTCAAACGGTCCCACAAAACGAGGACTTAACTTCCCTCTTTTACCAAAACGAATAACACCCTTCCAAGGCGAAACTTTTAACATAACACGATCACCAACTTGAAATTCAACATCTTTCCTTCCTTTGTCGGCATAACTCTTTTGCCGACTTCTAGCAGTTCTCAACCTTTCTTTAATTTGAACAATCTTCTCAGTAGTCTCGTGAATAATCTCTGGACCTGTAAGTTGAGCATCCCCAACCTCATTCCAACAAATAGGAGATCTACACTTCCTACCGTACAAAGCTTCAAACGGTGCGGCTTTAATACTTGCGTGGTAGCTGTTGTTATAAGAAAACTCAGCTAACGGCAAATACTTATCCCACCCATTTCCAAAATCAATCACACAAGCTCGCAACATATCTTCTAATGTCTGAATGGTCCTCTCACTTTGACCATCCGTTTGAGGATGATAAGCGGTGCTCATATCCAATCTAGTGCCCAAGGCTTCTTGCAACGATTGCCAAAATCTCGATACAAATCGACTATCTCTGTCGGAAATTATAGAAACGGGAACACCATGCCTCGAAACAATCTCTTTCAAATACAAACGGGTGAGTTTTTCCATGGAATCGGTTTCCCTAATCGGCAAAAAGTGAGCCGACTTAGTGAGTCGATCTACAATCACCCAAATCGCATCGTAGCCACCCGAAACTCTTGGTAACTTAGTGATAAAATCCATAGTGATACCTTCCCACTTCCACTCGGGAATTTCTGGTTGTACCAACAATCCGGACGGTTTTTGATGTTCAGCTTTGACCTTAGAACAGGTTAAACACTTAGCCACATACGTAGCCACATCACCTTTCAAATTTGGCCACCAATACAGCTCCTTAAGATCATGGTACATCTTTCCTGAACCAGGATGAATAGAGTACCTAGACTTATGAGCCTCATCCAAAACAAGTTGTCGCAGTTCACCAAACTTCGGAACCCAAAGACGTCCTACAAAGTACCTAGTACCATCTGCTCGAATCTCAAATTTCTTAGCCATACCTCTTACGTTTTCTTTCACAAAATTCTCTTCTTTTAAGGCTTCTTGTTGTGCCTCAAGAATCTGCCTTGCGAGGTTTGATCTAACTGTCATATTCAAGGCCCTAACCCTGCGAGGTTCAGTCCTTTCTTTACGACTCAATGCATCAGCCACAACATTGGCCTTACCCGGGTGATACAAAAGGTCACAATCGTAATCATTCAACGTCTCAATCCATCTTCGTTGTCTCATGTTCAACTGTTTCTGATCGAGGATATGTTGAAGACTTTTGTGATCTGTGTACACAGTACTCTTGACCCCATACAAATAATGTCTCCAAATCTTAAGTGCAAAAACAACGGCCCCCAACTCTAAATCATGAGTTGTATAGTTCTGCTCGTGAATCTTCAACTGACGTGATGCGTACGCAATAACCTTCTTTCGTTGCATCAAAACGCAACCATAGCCTTGTCGTGATGCGTCACAATAAACAACAAAATCATCATTACCCTCCGGTAGAGACAATATCGGAGCGGTAGTCAGTTTCTTCTTCAAAATCTGAAAAGCATTCTCCTGTTCATCCTTCCACTCATACTTTTTCCCTTTATGCGTTAAAGCAGTCAGAGGTTTCGCTATACGAGAGAAATCCTGGATGAACCTTCGATAGTAACCTGCCAATCCTAAGAACTGACGAATTTGAGTAGGAGTTTTCGGGGTTTCCCACTTTTCAATCGCCTCAATTTTAGCAGGATCAACTTGTATTCCTTGTTTGCTAACAATGTGACCAAGGAACTGAACTTCTCTTAACCAAAAAGCACACTTAGAGAACTTAGCGTACAACTCTTCTTTCTTTAACAAATCAAGTACTAACCTCAAGTGTTCTTCGTGCTCTTCATCACTCTTAGAATAGATAAGAATGTCGTCGATGAAAACAATAACGAACTTGTCCAGATAGGGTCTACACACACGGTTCATGAGGTCCATGAACACAGCAGGTGCATTTGTCAATCCGAACGGCATAACAAGAAATTCAAAGTGACCGTAACGGGTGCGAAAAGCAGTTTTTGAAACATCAGATTCTTTAACACGCAACTGATGATAGCCAGAACGAAGATCAATTTTTGAATAAACAGAAGAACCCTGAAGCTGATCGAACAGATCATCAATTCTCGGAAGAGGATAACGATTTTTAACAGTGAGCTTATTCAGTTCACGATAATCAATGCATAAACGAAAAGAACCATCCTTCTTCTTAACAAACAGAACAGGAGCTCCCCAAGGGGACGAACTAGGACGAATAAAACCTTTGTCTATCAACTCACGGAGTTGACTTGACAATTCTTGAAGTTCAGAAGGCGCAAGACGATAAGGAGCACGTGCTACAGGAGCAGCGCCGGGAACAAGATCAATTTGGAATTCTACCGCGCGTTGCGGCGGAAGGCCGGGTAAATCATCGGGAAACACCTCGGGAAAATCCCTGACAATATGAACGTCATCAACGTTCTTTACTTCCTTACTAGGATCAACAACATGAGCAAGAATAGCATGACAGCCTTTGCGAAGATGTTTTCGAACTTTCATACAGCTAATAAGGTTTAACTGTGTGCATTTCTTATCTCCAAAGACCATCAGTGGCTCTCCAATCACATCAGTAATACGAATAGCCTTATCATAACAGACGATCTCGGCACGGTTCGCGGACAACCAATCCATACCAATAACAACATCAAAACTACCAAGTTCAATCGGTATCAAATCTATCTCGAAATCCCTACCACCCAGATTAATGTTACACTTACGATGTACAGTCTTAGCAGTAAGTTCCTTACCATTAGCTACTTCAATAACATAAGTATTGTCTAAGAGAGTTAACGGCGTTTTGATTCTCGGACTTAATTTACTCGACACGAAACTTAAATCAGCCCCTGAATCAAATAGAACATAAACTGATAAATCGTTGACTGAGAACGTACCAGTAACAAGCTTAGGATCTTCCTCCGCATCCTTAGCATTAATGTTGAACGCTCGGCCGCGTGCAGTCTCTGCAGTCTTCTTGTTGGGACAAGCATCTCGGAAATGCCCCGGCTTCCCACACTCATAACAAACCTTCGGATTACCTCCATTATTCGATTTCCCATTACCGTTACCGTTACCACCTCTATTACCAACATTATTATTATTACCACCAGTCGCGGGAGTAGCAGACCCCGGCAAAAGCACTGTACAATCTTTAGCAATGTGCCCTTGCTTAGAGCACCTCTTACAAGTAACTGTGCAGTAACCATCATGAACTTTATAGCAACGAGGACACACACGCTGATTCCTGTTGTTAGCACCTGAGGTATCCTGTTTCTTCTGCTGATTTTGGTTTTGATTGCGGTTGTTATCCCACTTTCGTTTCCCATTTTCAGCCTTCTTGACAACCTCCTCACTACTTTCAACAACTGTAGTCTTGCTTCTTCTCAACACCTTGTCATTAAGTTTGTGGGCCATAGACATAGCTGCCTCAATAGTCTGGGGTTCACTGGACTCAACCCCGTGTTCAATCTTCTCGGACAATCCATCAATGTAAGCCTCAATTTTGCGGTCCTCATCCGCATAAACCCTAGTACACAGCAAAGTTAACTCGAAAAACCTTCGTTCATAGGCATCTAACTCGGTGCCATGCATTTTCAAATTCTTGAGCTCAACCTCTAGCTTCTTAAGCTCACCCCGAGGTCTATAGCGGGTGATCAATCTTTCCTTAAAATCATTCCAGGCCAAACCATAAGCTACATCGCTTCCCAAACTACTAACCAGATTGTTCCACCATGTCAAGGCACTATCCTTGAGAGTGCAACTAGCGAAACTAACTTTGTCCTCTTCACGAACTCGACTGACCCTGAAAATAGATTCGATTTTCTCGAACCAACGAGTAAGCCCTATTGGTCCTTCCGTACCACTGAATTCTTGAGGTCGACCAGCCATAAAAGTTTTGTGGGAGCATCCCACGTTGTTGTTCGCATTGGCGTTAACATTAGCATTTGCTGCCATAGCAGCAGCAATTCCTTCATTGATCAGGCGTTGCATACGCGCTTCAGTGGACTCTCTTGGAGGCATGATCTTCAAAATAGAATAACACATCCGTTAGTACCAAGAATAATACTAGTGTCATAAAGGAATAGATCAAAACACGAAAAGACTAACCATTAAGATATTAGTCAACTAACACTATGAGTAATAACATGACAGTTATGATTGTTATAGAAATAACCATCACATGCATACATATTTTATGATAACATCATACAACATACATAGCACCTAACATACATGAACATATATTACGCATAATATAACATGCCAAGAGCCACAACATCAGAAATAAAACATGATAATGATAATAGATGTCATAAAAATAACCATCCATACATAATGAAAAATATCCCATAACAAAATCTTAATAAAATCCTCGGCAAAACGCCGTACATAACCCAAAATGTATGTATAAAAAGGACATTAAGTCTGATGAAATAGATAATCAATATGAATAATCACATCACATTCGCTTAGAGCGGGTGTGATAAGCTGGTCCAGCATGAGTCTCAGCAGGATCCTCATACTTACGCAACTTCCCTTTCACAACATCCAACTCTTCCTTCAACACGCGAACAGTGCTCTCGAGAGCCTCGAACTTAGCATTAACTTCTCGATCACGCTTGCGGTTCGCATCCTCAACCCTATGCTTGAAAGTGATAAAGTTACCCATGTCGGCACGGATCTCGTCCATAACTTCATTATGTGGCAAGGTGCGCAAACAATCACTAAGGGCGTTAATACGTGTCACCTCATTATAAGCCCGGTTCATATGAGTAATGGTAGAAAAATAGTAATGAACAGGATCATCGATCTCCGGTTGATTAGCACGACGTCTAGCAGGAGACGGTGGAGCAGGAGCAGCAACAGAGTTATCGCTCGAAGTCGACATCTGCAAACAGCAAAACCGCAAACCATATACCAAAAGATATGAAAGCTAATAATATAACTTATACGAAATGAAATGCATAATAATGCTATAGCAAAATGGTCGGGCTGTAGACTAGACTCTAATGCACCCTAATAACCACGGGTTGACCACATTAAGACCGCCTAATTCCCTACAACCAGCGCTCTGATACCACATGTGACGACCCCGTCAAAACACTTAACGGATCCGTCAGTTGGTCCCATAGCTTGATCGGACTTAAATGAATTAAATAAACAAAGTTGCATTCTTTTATTTCAAAATGTTACCCAAAAAGGAAACAAACCAAATTAAGTAGTTTGAAAACCAACCAACCATAATATGAAATCAAAAGTTGACACAAAACATTGCCAACAATCCCACAATTTAAATTATCCAAAATAGAATGCAAACTTAAGTTTCATAAATTGTTTCATAAAATCTGCCCAAATGCATGCAGACTCTTCTAACGACAGCGGAAGCATCAAATAACTCAAGTACCTGTGAAAACATGCAAGTAAACTGTCAACACAAAGGTTGAGTGAATTATAGGTTTAAATAAATAAGTAAACTTTAGACCACAAGATTTAAAAATGTTAGAAAACATTAAACATTATTCCATTATCAATGAGCCACCTGGTAACCACTTAACCCTTTATTTACCCTTGCCAAACACAATAAAAATATACACTTGGACAGTGTATCTACAACAAATTACGAAGTACTAAACATTCCGATTATAAATTGCTAGCGCGACTAGCTCGAAATGGGGTTGTCAAACCCGATAGATCTATCCGTAGGATTCGCTTTCACCGGTAGAAACCAATGATTACAGTTACCAGACTAGGGAATATTTTTGTCCAACTCACAATGAATAATTAAATTTAACTGTTACTTGTGTCTAAACGTAAATAAAAATCTGCATGTAATCACATCCCAAAAATATACTTTGAAAAGTATGTAAAAACGGGACTATAACTCACCTTAAATAGCAACTGAAGAAATCTCACAAACACGCGAACAGCAAGTAAAGTAATGTGATCAAGAAAGATCACAACGCCGACCTATAAATAAAGCAGGTCGAAATAAATAACTAACTTAGACCAAGTCTTAGTATGATAGCTATTGTACATGTTGCAAGTAGGCATAGAACATTACTCAGCAAGCATCGGTTTGAATGGAACAGCATAAGGACACACACTTTCTATTTTTAGAAAGTTTCTATTTTTAGCAGGTTTCCATTTTTGGAAAGTTTCTATTTTAGGAAAGTTTCTATTTTTGGAAAGTTTCTATTTTTGGATTTAGAAAGTTTTGAAGTTAGGAAAGTTTCCTTATTTAGAAAGTCAACAGAAGTCAACTGAAAGTCAAAGTCAACCGAAAGTCAACTCAAAAGTCAACCTTGGTCAAACATAGTCAACATAAATTTTAAAAGTGTAACTTATAATAATAACATAGGTTATAATGTTATTTAAAGTCAAAAGTGTATAATAATGTCTTAACATAAGTTTAATTAAATAAAATGAATTATTAAAGTTAATATAAGTTGAAATGTTATAATTAGTATAACATAAGTATTTAATTAATTAATTAAATATCAATCATAATATAAATATTATTAATTTATAATAAATTTTAAATCATATCATAAGTATTATTAATTAATAATGAATTATTAATCATATCATAAGTTTCTAATTAAAATTATTAAATCATAAGTATTTAATAATTAAGTCATAATTAAATAATAATTAAGTCTTATAATAATTAAATAATTATTTAATCTTTATTATAAGTCTTATAATAATTTCTCATAATTAAATTTAATACTTATCATAAGTATTTTCCTTTAATAATAAAAGTATTATTAATCATAAGTCTAATTAAAATGTTAATGAAATTATAATTAATAATTAAATGATATAATAAATATTTATATCATAAGTTTTAAATAATAATAATTACTTCTTTTATCTTAAGTAATTAATTAATAATGAATTCCATAAATTTTATCATAAGTTTAATCATTAACCATAAGTTTTAAGTTTAAAAGTTCGCCGGGTCGTATCTTGAGCCCCGGGCGTCGGTTTCGGGCAAGCCACATATGTAACTTCACCTACTCAAACCACCCGACACATTTATGAACTCAAGAACACTCCAAGAACAGTCCCTAGGTCGTGGATATCAGCCATGACATCAATTGGGAAAATCATTTTACTCAAAACAGTAATTCGGGCGAAACGGGTGAACCGTGGCTCGGATTTAGGTGACCCGAACATGAATATTCGTCTCACCATCAGTCCTAACCAAATGAGGCACCCTAAAGACACCAAGGATGGTCACAAAGTCGGACCCAACCTTGTTCATGCCAAGAACACCTTTCAATCTTTAACAAAAACCAAATTAAGCATATCTAGGGCTCCGGGAATCGAAACGACATGAATCCGGAGTCTAAAATTAATGTCTTGATGAGAGGAACTCATTTATGTACTTTATTTTAACATTCATAACAGTTACAAAGTCAGAAAACACGAATCAAACTGCTGTCCAAAATTTACAAACCGAAATCATACGCAAACGAGTAACTCTACGCATTCAAACAACATTACAACAACTTATACATATCATACTAATCATATAACATATAAAATCAGTAATATATATGAAAAATCAAAAAGCTAGGGTTAGGGTTTATACCCTAATCGAGAATCAAAGTATATGATCGCGTAGAGAACGAAGAGGAGAACACGTTTATGTAGATGATCTCTTGATCCAAGCTAGCTTTTTGATGAAGATGGTGGTTTATGGTGGTGATGGTGGCGGCACAAAGAGGGAGGAGAGGAGAGGGTGAGAGCAAAAATAAAACTAGGTCTTGAAAAATTGGGAAAGTGATAAACAAAATCTCAAAAAAAGAAAAATAAGGAGAAGGGATCCCCTCCCCCCCTTGGCTTCGGCCGAAATTGCTTGGGGGTGGGCCCCATGGGTCCAATTTTGCTAAATGGTGAAATCCTTGTGGCCCGAGATCCCGTACGAAGCCCGAAACGCGAAAACACGCTTACGCGATTAAAAATCCGGAAAGATAACGAACGCGCGACGAAAAATAAATATAAATACACCTACTAATAATATGACCTTAAAATATCATATTTAAAATATTTAGGATTTAAAAATCCAGAAAGCTCGACCGTTGGTTTAAAAACCGAAAAGATTCGCCGGATGGAAATCCGCGGAACGTAGAAACGTATAATTTAAAATATGAATACATATATCCACATAACACATAATAATTATTATATATATATTATTACAAAAATAATAATATAGGTCATGGAAATGACGTGGCACACTAACAGTTAACGGTCGTTAAATAATTAACGGAAAAAGATAACGGAAAAAGTAGGGTCGTGACACGCCGACCTATAAATAAAGCAAGTCGATATAAATAACTAACTTAGGTCAAGTCTTAGTATGATAGCTATTGTACATGTTGCAAGTAGACATAGAACAATACTCAACATGCATCGGTTTGATCGAAACAGCGTACGGACACACACTTTATATTTTTAGAAAGTTTATATTTTTAGCAGGTTTCCATTTTTGGAAAGTTTCTATTTTAGGAAAGTTTCTATTTTAGGAAAGTTTCTATTTTAGGAAAGTTTCTATTTTTAGAAAGTTTCTATTTTTGGAAAGTTTCCATATTTAGAAAGTTGCTATTTTTGGAAAGTTTATAAGTTAGGAAAGTTTTCTTAATTAGAAAGTCAACAGAAGTCAATTGAAAGTCAAATTCAACCGAAAGTTAACTCAAAAGTCAACCTTGGTCAAACATAGTCAACATTAATTTTTAAACTATAAGTTATATTAATAATATAAGTTATAATGTTATTTAAAGTCATATATATATATATATATATATATATATATATATATATATATATATATATATATATATATATATATATAATTATGTCATAACATAAGTTTAGTTAAATTAAAATGAATTATTAAAGTTAACATAAGTTTAAACGATATAATTAATATAACATAAGTATTTAATTAATTAATTAAATATTAATCATAATAAAAGTATTATTAATTAATAATAGATTTTAAATCATATCATAAGTATTATTAATTAATAATGAATTATTAATCATATCCTAAGTTTCTAATTATAATCATTAAATCATAAGTATTTAATAATTAAATTATAATTAAATAATAACTAAGCCTTATAATAATTAAATAATTAATTAATCCTTATTATAAGTCTTATTATAATAATCTCATAATATAAGTTTAATACTTACCATAAGTATTTTTCATTAATAATAAAAGTATTATTAATCATAAGTTTAATTAAAAGTTTAATTAAATCATAATTAATTAATAAATGATATAATAAATATATATATATCATAAGTCTTAAATTAAATTAATTACTTTTTACATCATAAGTAATTTATTAATAATGAAATTCATTATTTATATCATAAGTCTTATTTAATAACCATAAGTTTTAATTAAAAGTTCATCGGGTTATAACTTAAGCCCCGGGAATCAGTTTTCGGCGAGTCTTATATATATCTTCACCTAACCAACCCACCCGACACATTAGTGTGCTCAAGAACACCCCAAGAACAGCCACCAAGTCGTGACCTACAGCCATTATTTAACTTGGAGCTTTAATCCGTTCAAAAACAAGTTTAATCATAACGGGTGATCCGTGGCTCGGATTTCGATGACCCGAACATGAAAGTTCATCCAATCATCAATCCTAACACACTAGTACACCCTAAAGACTCCAAAAGTGGTCACATAGTCGGACCATACCTGTACCAATTCGTTCTTACATTTTAATTTCAATTAAACACCATTTTAATCATATCTAGAGCTCCGAGAATCGAAATAACATGAATCCGGAGTCTAAAATTAATGTATTGATGAGAGGAACTCATCTAAATACTTTAGTTTCAATTTTATATCAGTTATGTTTACATAAATGAACAAACAAGCTGCTGTCCCAAAATAATCAAACCGAAAACATGAATTAACGAGCATTTCTACGCATACCATCAACAATACAATAACATATAATCATCATACAATCAATATAACATGTAAAATCAGTAAAATATAAGAAAAATCAAAAATATAGGGTTAGGGTTTATACCCTAATCGAGAATCAAGAGATATCAACGTGTAGAGAAGAACGAGAGGAATCCGATTGTGTATTCGATACAATGATCCAAGCTTTATTAGATGAAGATGACGATGGTTTTGATGGTGAAAAATGGTGGCCAATAACAAGGTAGGAAGAGAGATTTTAGGTTATTTGTGGAATGAGAGAAAATGCTAACACCAAAAATAGATAAAAGGAATAAATGGGATAAAAATGATTTCAAAAATCAATCCTCCCCCCTTAGCAAGGGTTTGGCCGAATAAGGGAGTGGGGTGGGTCCCACTTGGCCCAAAATGTTAAATGTTTAATTCCTTGTGGCCCAAATGCCCGATCGAAACCCGAAACGCGAAAACGCTACTACGCGATTAAATATTCGGAGAGATAACAAATACGCGATGAAAAATATATATAAACACTATATATAAATATATGACATTAAAATATCATATTTAAAATAATTTGGATTTAAAAATCCCAAAAGCTTGACCGTTGGTTTGAAAACCGAAAATATTCACCGGATAGAAATCCACGACTCGTATAAACGTACAATTTAAAATATATGAATACAAATATTCATTTAACACATAATAATTAATATATTATTACTAAAATAATAATATAGGTCATAGAAATGACGTGACACGAATAACAATTAAAGGGCGTTAAATAATAAAAGGTAAAAGATAACGGAAAAAGTAGGGTCATGACAGTTTCCATCTTATTTGTGAGGGATTTGATAGCCTCCGTTTGATTGTTAAGTGCCGAGAGTGGGGCAGATGATGAAGTTGCTTCACCACTGTTCCAGTCATGATGATGCATTGTCATGTTCTCGAGCAATTCTCATGCTTCGTCTGCGATTTGGTTCATCAGATTCCCTTGAGCTGCTGCATCGATCGTCGTCTTATGATTTACCGTAAGACCATTATAGAAGGTACAGATTTGGGCTGGCCGTTCTAGCTGGTGATTAGGGCATTTCTTCATCAGGGTTTTGAATCGCTCCCATACAGTGTAAAGAGATTCATCATAACTTGGTTTGAAGTTAATGATGTCATTCTTTAGTTTGGTTGTTTAGAAGGAGGGAAATATTTGGTTAGGAATTTAGTAGCCATCTCCGTCCATGACGTGATGGAATCTTTTTCCAGTCCTTCGAACCAGGTTTGAGCATGATGAGTGAGAGAATAGGGAAACAAGTATAGCCGGACTATATCTTGTCCTATTCCTGGCTGTTTGTAGGAGTTCGAAAGAGATATGAATTTATCAAAGTGATAATTAGGATCGTCATTCGGTAATCCATAAAACTGACAGCTATTTTTGGATGAGCTGGATGATGTGATGTTTTAACTCGAACGAGTGTCCTTGAATCTCTGGAAATCTGATCGGTCCTCCTCGACCTTCAATCGAGGGTTTGGTATTTTCTGCTAAAGTAACGCGTAACGCCATTTGATTTCTGATTCGTGTTTCCTTGCGTGCTTTAGAGATTATTGTGTCTTGATCATGTACGAATAGCAACGTACCTGGTCTAGATTGGGTTTGGGTC
The DNA here is from genome assembly GCF_046630445.1 of Rutidosis leptorrhynchoides. NCBI lineage: Eukaryota > Viridiplantae > Streptophyta > Magnoliopsida > Asterales > Asteraceae > Rutidosis > Rutidosis leptorrhynchoides. The sequence continues at coordinate 505,192,918 of NC_092334.1, read as the reverse complement.
ATACACTGGGTATGCTTTTTGTTTTTAATTTTAAGCAGATAAACTAGATTTCTAAAGTAATCTAAGGTAAGCTAGTCTAAGGTAGTCTAAATCTAAGGTAGTCTATTCTAAAGTAAAGTAATCTAATTTAACTAACTATCCTAAGGTTGAATATGTTTTTGGTTATGGCTACTGATTCCCTGGTATTTCGATAACAGAGCTCCGCACGAACTATTCAACAAACCAAGTGGCCAGGCCGACTACGGAGAGGCAGGATCCTTTTGGTCCCAATATAATTGGAGACTGTTCAGAAAATCCAACAACTAAGTTCGTGTATAATTGTCCTTCTTAGACACCACTAAATGCTTGTGAATAAGTTTGATAGAGAGCAGTATTGTCTGATACCAGTTCCCCGGCAGTGGCACCAAAAACTAGCTTCCCTCTTGATATGGCCGAAACGGACGGTTTTATTTGTGCGGTGTCGTTAGGTCGCAACACGTCAGAATCAACCACCAAGAAGGGGAGGGGGGTACTGTTTTAAATTTATATTTAGCGGGGCCAAAATCGTACTACTCCTTAGAATGAGTAAGGGAAGCAAATTTCTAGACGACGAAGTACAAAGGCTGGTCGATGCAGGGATAATGAAAGAAGTGAAATACCAAACCTGGGTTGCCGACCCGATTATGGTAAAAAAAAAAGGCAGACGGCTCCTGACGCATGTGCGTCGACTACAAAGATATCAACAAGGTTTGTCCAAAGGACAACTACCCCTTGCCGGAGATCGACTGGAAAGTCGAATCCCTTGTAGGTTTCAGGTTCAAATGCTTCTTGGATGCATATAGAGGTTACCAATAAATACCAATGGTAGAAACCGATGAAGAAAAAACCGCGTTTTTTTCACAAACAAAGGCATTTTTTGTTATACTAAAATGCCATTCAGTTTAAAGAACGCAGGGGCAACATACCCGAAGGTAATCGACCAGGCATTCATGGATCAGATTGGGCGAAACATCAAAACATACGTAGATAATTTCAACATCAAAAGTGACTTCGAAGAGCAAATGGTTTTAGACATTATCGAAACATTCGAATCGCTACGCAAAATCAATATGAAATCAAATCCGTCTAAATGTTCTTTTGGGGTTGAAGAAGTCCGGTTCTTGGGGTTCACGGACACCCCGAGGGGGATCAAATCCAACCTTAAGAAAATTCACGCAATTGACACCATGCAATCACCCAGGAGAAAGAAAGACGTACAAAGCCTAACCGGGAAACTGGCAGCATTAACAAGATTCCTGTCCTGGTCTGCCGAGCCCGACAGGTCTTTACCCTTCTTCCAAACACTAAAAGGATGTCTTAAAAAAGACTTTGTTTGGAGGAAGGATGTCGAGAATGCATTCCAGGATATGAAAGCATTTTTAAAGGAACTACCCACGCTCATGGCACCAATTCAGGGAGAAACCCTTACGGTATATCTAGCCGTTTCCTTCGAGGCAGTCAGCTTGGTATTGATCGCCGATCGGGATAAGGTCCAAATGCCGGTATACTTCGTCAGCAAGGTACTCCAAAAGGGAGAAGTGAACTACCCGGCAATGGAAAAACTAATTTATGCCCTGGTACACACGGCGAGGCGGCTACGGCATTACTTCCAGGCGCATCCGATACGGGAGGTTGGCTAAATGGGCAATCGAGCTCGGTGAACATGAAATCATCTTTCTTCTGAGGAGCTCCGTCAAAGTCCAGGTAATAGCAGACTTCCTGGTGGAGCTCCCCTCTGACATAATCAAAAACGGTGAAGCCCCCGTAACAGCAAGGGACGAAGACGAAATTTGGGAGTTATACACCGATGGAGCGTGTAGCGACCCGACCAAAACCGTTATTGACGGCGCCGTTAACTTAGGTCCCGTTGCGTGGTCGTAGTCCCTATATGAGACTCGTTTGACCAAAATTATGTCGCATTCATTTGAAAGGCACAAGACTTGCAAGTTTAGTTTACAAAACCATTCGACAGCAAGTCTAAGTTTACAAAAGTCATAAAGTATAAATGAAATAACTTGCGACATAATATAAGTTGAAAAACACAGTTGCTATAAATAGCGTAAGTATGTAAACAAAAGTTTGAATCCAAAAGTGCTATCCCTAGCGTATGTATGTATGTATGCTTGACCCCAAGCAAGAAATCAGAGTGTATGCATGTATGCTTGACCCCAAGCAAGTATGAATGTACGCGGAAGCATGTATCAAATAGCCATGTATGAACCTGAGAAACATATAGAAAACTGTCAACGAAAAACGTTGGTGAAATCATAGGTGTATTAATAAAAGTTATATTTTGAACCACAATAGTTTGTATAGATGATTATCCAAATCGTATTTATTCCGAAGAATGTAGTTTGTATTACGAGCACCCAATTACCAAAGCTTAACTGAATCTTCCCTCTGAATTTTGAATATAGTGTTAGAACATACACTATGCACGTTGAAATTATATTTCATCCACTAACGGTAGCGAACCGTCTGAATGAGGGTTCGTTAAACCCGTATGGCCACACAACATAATCACTCGCTTACACTTACACCCTGCAAGTGGAACTAATGATAATTGGATTGAGGACTTTTGTTCTAACTCGTCTGTATCTTTGTATTCGTATTTGTGTTCAAAGTATAAAAGTATGAAAAGTATATATACATGTGAAATGTATATAAGTATGTAATGTATATGTTTCTCAGCCCACGATTTAAAAGAATAAAAGTTGTTGAAAAGGTGGGACTATGATCTCACCTCGAGTGCACGAGTAATAAATGTACTTCACAAAGTAAACGTGTGCATGAATGTTGCTTAGCCTTGACCTAAACAAGTAAATTGTATCAATTAACCGGTTACGACACAAGGTTGGGTGAAATGTGTTCAATTAGTCCTATGGCTCGTTACGACTCGAATAGTATAGCATGTGAATCACGTTGTCAAGTTTCATGCAAGAATCAAGTATAAAAACATGTTAGAACGATTGTAATAAAGTTTGAGTTGACATTTCAAAACCTTACCATTAGAAAGGAAATCTTATTACGTTTCCAACGATATTTGATTCATCGAAAACGGAGTTACGGTCAAAAAGTTATGGCCAAAACAAGTTTGCTGAAGTTCGGATGAAACAGGCAATTGTCGCGGCGCGACAAATTGCTCCGCGGCGCGACAAATGCCTATTTTGAAGGTCAGAAAGCCTGAAAAACATGTTCTAAAATCACCCTTTGGGCCACGGCGCGACAAATTGCTCCGCGGCGCGACAATGGCCGTGGCCTGGTACCAGGTCAGTTTCAAATGTTCAAGTCTTGGTCAAAACTTCAAACAACCATAAAACGCAAACCGTAAACAACTAGAAGACGTATCTTATACCGTTGGAAAGCTCTTTTGACAAGGAACACAACTAAGCACTTATCATCAAACAAAAACAACATTTTCCATAACCGATTTCTCGTCAAGTGATCGTTTAAAAGTCCATTTTCAAAGTTTCAAGTTCATCAATTGCATTTTAAGTTTCGGGAATCCAATTTACACATATGATATGCCGTTTTGAAGGTAATGAAGCATACATTACTACTAAACACTAACAATTAACATTCCATGGCATTTAAACATCCAAATGTTCATGTCAAGAACTATCAAACCCTAGTCAAACATCACAAAATCATTAATCGGGTTTTTGAAGTTTTCTTAATCAACCTACACATCCAAACGAAGCTAGTGATACTAGTAACACAATTAAAACATGCACTTTAACAATCTAACAACATTAACTCATCCAAAATCAAGGATTAAGCAAACCCATTTCAAGTTCATGCTAGTTACTCCAAAAACAACAAATCGAGCAAACCAAACATATATTCATGTTAGACTTGAGCCATAGACACTAACTAACACCATTTCAAATCAAAAACACGAATTTAGAGAAATCTAGAGTTTTAGAAATGTTACCTAAACGAGATGAAGTTGGTATCAAATCGAAGAGGATGATGAGAGGATCACGAATATGTAATTTGTTTTGAAGTTTGCTTCCCGATCCGGATTTAGATGATGATTTATGTTTGTGTTCATGAGAGAAAAAAAGAAAGAAAGAAGGAAGAAGAAATGGATGAATGAGGGGTGGAGGTGGTGAGTGGTTGACTAGTCAACTACTAGCCACCTCTTTGGTCAAGTGGCGGAACTAGTCCCTCAAGTTTCAGAGCGGGTGCGGGAATTAACCAAACGAATATTTTTAAAACGCAAGTTAACGAGAGATGTTATAATTAAATGACGGAATTATTGTGAACGTTAGTCAACGGAAACTACGAATTTAAATAACGAAAGGTATTATTTAAAAGAAAAAGACGGTGTTAAAATATAAATTTAACGGAAAAAGGCGGGATGTTACATTATCCACACCTCAAAAGAAATTTCGTCCCGAAATTTAGTTGGAAGTAGTAGTCGTTGTTTCTTCCTCGAGATCTTGCGTTGTCGGTTCTACGAATAAGTGAAGGTACTCCCTTGGGTATTTCAACGAACTTTGACAGTCGGGATTTCACGTCGTCTTAGAGTTTGGGTTCACGATTCATGGTTTCGACCGGCCCTCCTAGGAATGAAGTTTATCGTCGATAGTGAGTTCATCAAAGAAGATAACAAGTTCTCGTTTCGCAAACACGTCTTTGAGTTGATACATCGAACGTAGGATAAACGGAGACCCAAAATGAGTCGGAAAAGTCTAAACGGCTAGTGACGGGTCCAAAACACCCCAAGAATTTAAAGGATCAAAATACCGCGGATTTAGCTTCCTACGTGTTCCCGAAACGGATTGCACCTTTCCAAGGTGCGACTCCTAACGTGACGCGGTTTTCCCACGTGGAATTTGAAATGTTTACGTCTAACATCGGCGTAGCTCTTGGTGATTACGAGTCGCGTAGGGTTTTACCTGAATATGAATAAATTTTCTCGGTTGCTCATGAATAACTCGGCCCCGGTGAATTGATCATCGTTTACTTTGTTCGACAAAAGAGAATGACGTTTCCGGTCACGTGTGGTTTCAAAAGGAGTGACGTTAAAACTCGAATGAAAATCATTGTAGTACGAGGATTCGGTTAAAGGAAAATACTTTTCTCAAGTAAATTTGAAGTTGGTAATACAAATTCGTATTATGGTTTTCAAGACTTAAATCGTATGTTTGTTCGGTCCGTCGGGTTGTGGATGGTACGCGGTACTCATGTCTAAATGCGGTCCCGAGGCTTTTTGTAAGGTACTCCAAAATCTAGAAGTGAAACGAGGATCTCGATCCGAAACGGGGTACATTTCCCTAAGGCATATTGAACAAGTTTGCTAGGAATTGAAAACGTTAGCTAGGACAAGTTTCTCAAGAAAATTCGCGTCGCGGAAGATTTATCGGTTTCCAAAAACGTTCGTCGGGGCAAGTTCTTATCGGGTTTTGAAAACGATTGTTAGGACTATCCACCCTCGCGGCGAATATTTGTACGACGTGAAGAGTCGCTCTCCATTGCGAATTTAGAATAAGGACCTCCTGAACCGGAAGTACGAGGGTGATGCAAAAGAAGTTTCCGCCCCGATATGAGCATAACGAGTAAGTTGTAATTAGTCAATAAGACTATGCGAGGACGAGCTAGTATACACGTGTAACATACGGTTGAAGCCGAGAGGAATCGGTAATTCATTCGGAAGCATAATTATAGTTCGACAAAAGTCGAAGGTGTGTCCCCGGTATGGTTGTTATAAATATTCTCGGAGTTTTCGGATGTCCAAACCTGAAAAGATGAAGTCATGTACATGGCACATGGTGGTGTTTAGGTTGATCGAGTCTAACCACCATCACGCGTCACTAGAACTTCGGTATGTCTTACCGTAATATAACCACGTTGATCGAGTGTCGTTATATTACGCCAAATCATACCTCCATTCCCACATCACTCCATGGGTTCAAGTTCGTGTCATCGTGAAAATCTAAAATGAACAAAATGTAACGACGTCTCAAACATGATTCGTATTGAATCGAAAGAATTAGTGCAACTCTAAGGTTGCGTTCCCCGAGGGAAGTGTATAAATGATTGTTCACGTCAATGTGGTTCGAGTCAGACAATAAGGTATTCAGGTATGAAAAGAGTAACGAGTCATGATAACGAGTAGCACGCAACCGTAGCGATAAATGGTGATGACGATACTCACCTAGAGTAGTGATGGTAGTAACACCAAAAAGTAGATAGTAAGAAACACTAGTGGAAAACCGATAGTAAATTGAAACGGTGGCAAATAACAATCCGGAAGACAGAGTTCCCGAACAAGTGTGACTAATGAAGTCGTCGTCTTCCATACGTGTATGAATCATGAATTTACGTGTGTTACCAAAAAGTGGCGGAATACGAGTTCGTATGATGAAGGTTGGGTACCATTAAAAAGTTTGCCTAAGAATGATTCAAGTATAATGCACAAGTAGTCAAGTAAGTGCTATCTATAGCAAATGTATGTCAGAATGCAATGGCTAACTATCCGGTTGTAGTCTAGACTCACTAATGCGTCCTAACGACTCTGTTGGACACACTAATGCATCCTAGTTCTCTACAACCAACGCTCTGATACCATCTGTAGCGACCCGACCAAAACCGTTATTGACGGCGCCGTTAACTTAGGTCCCGTTGCGTGGTCGTAGTCCCTATATGAGACTCGTTTGACCAAAATTATGTCGCATTCATTTGAAAGGCACAAGACTTGCAAGTTTAGTTTACAAAACCATTCGACAGCAAGTCTAAGTTTACAAAAGTCATAAAGTATAAATGAAATAACTTGCGACATAATATAAGTTGAAAAACACAGTTGCTATAAATAGCGTAAGTATGTAAACAAAAGTTTGAATCCAAAAGTGCTATCCCTAGCGTATGTATGTATGTATGCTTGACCCCAAGCAAGAAATCAGAGTGTATGCATGTATGCTTGACCCCAAGCAAGTATGAATGTATGCGGAAGCATGTATCAAATAGCCATGTATGAACCTGAGAAACATATAGAAAACTGTCAACGAAAAACGTTGGTGAAATCATAGGTGTATTAATAAAAGTTATATTTTGAACCACAATAGTTTGTATAGATGATTATCCAAATCGTATTTATTCCGAAGAATGTAGTTTGTATTACGAGCACCCAATTACCAAAGCTTAACTGAATCTTCCCTCTGAATTTTGAATATAGTGTTAGAACATACACTATGCACGTTGAAATTATATTTCATCCACTAACGGTAGCGAACCGTCTGAATGAGGGTTCGTTAAACCCGTATGGCCACACAACATAATCACTCGCTTACACTTACACCCTGCAAGTGGAACTAATGATAATTGGATTGAGGACTTTTGTTCTAACTCGTCTGTATCTTTGTATTCGTATTTGTGTTCAAAGTATAAAAGTATGAAAAGTATATATACATGTGAAATGTATATAAGTATGTAATGTATATGTTTCTCAGCCCACGATTTAAAAGAATAAAAGTTGTTGAAAAGGTGGGACTATGATCTCACCTCGAGTGCACGAGTAATAAATGTACTTCACAAAGTAAACGTGTGCATGAATGTTGCTTAGCCTTGACCTAAACAAGTAAATTGTATCAATTAACCGGTTACGACACAAGGTTGGGTGAAATGTGTTCAATTAGTCCTATGGCTCGTTACGACTCGAATAGTATAGCATGTGAATCACGTTGTCAAGTTTCATGCAAGAATCAAGTATAAAAACATGTTAGAACGATTGTAATAAAGTTTGAGTTGACATTTCAAAACCTTACCATTAGAAAGGAAATCTTATTACGTTTCCAACGATATTTGATTCATCGAAAACGGAGTTACGGTCAAAAAGTTATGGCCAAAACAAGTTTGCTGAAGTTCGGATGAAACAGGCAATTGTCGCGGCGCGACAAATTGCTCCGCGGCGCGACAAATGCCTATTTTGAAGGTCAGAAAGCCTGAAAAACATGTTCTAAAATCACCCTTTGGGCCACGGCGCGACAAATTGCTCCGCGGCGCGACAATGGCCGTGGCCTGGTACCAGGTCAGTTTCAAATGTTCAAGTCTTGGTCAAAACTTCAAACAACCATAAAACGCAAACCGTAAACAACTAGAAGACGTATCTTATACCGTTGGAAAGCTCTTTTGACAAGGAACACAACTAAGCACTTATCATCAAACAAAAACAACATTTTCCATAACCGATTTCTCGTCAAGTGATCGTTTAAAAGTCCATTTTCAAAGTTTCAAGTTCATCAATTGCATTTTAAGTTTCGGGAATCCAATTTACACATATGATATGCCGTTTTGAAGGTAATGAAGCATACATTACTACTAAACACTAACAATTAACATTCCATGGCATTTAAACATCCAAATGTTCATGTCAAGAACTATCAAACCCTAGTCAAACATCACAAAATCATTAATCGGGTTTTTGAAGTTTTCTTAATCAACCTACACATCCAAACGAAGCTAGTGATACTAGTAACACAATTAAAACATGCACTTTAACAATCTAACAACATTAACTCATCCAAAATCAAGGATTAAGCAAACCCATTTCAAGTTCATGCTAGTTACTCCAAAAACAACAAATCGAGCAAACCAAACATATATTCATGTTAGACTTGAGCCATAGACACTAACTAACACCATTTCAAATCAAAAACACGAATTTAGAGAAATCTAGAGTTTTAGAAATGTTACCTAAACGAGATGAAGTTGGTATCAAATCGAAGAGGATGATGAGAGGATCACGAATATGTAATTTGTTTTGAAGTTTGCTTCCCGATCCGGATTTAGATGATGATTTATGTTTGTGTTCATGAGAGAAAAAAAGAAAGAAAGAAGGAAGAAGAAATGGATGAATGAGGGGTGGAGGTGGTGAGTGGTTGACTAGTCAACTACTAGCCACCTCTTTGGTCAAGTGGCGGAACTAGTCCCTCAAGTTTCAGAGCGGGTGCGGGAATTAACCAAACGAATATTTTTAAAACGCAAGTTAACGAGAGATGTTATAATTAAATGACGGAATTATTGTGAACGTTAGTCAACGGAAACTACGAATTTAAATAACGAAAGGTATTATTTAAAAGAAAAAGACGGTGTTAAAATATAAATTTAACGGAAAAAGGCGGGATGTTACAGAGCGTCTAGCGAAGAAGGAGCCAGCATAGGTCAGCTTTTAGTATCCCCAAATGGAGAAGAGATAACTTACGTCATCCAACTGAAATTCGCCGCATCAAATAACGAGGTCGAGTACGAAGCCTTGCTAGTCAGCTTGCGTCTTGCAAAGAGCATCGACGTCCAACAACTCACGACCTACGTTGACTCCCAACTGGTAGCAAGCCAGCTGAATGGCAGTTTTGAAGCACAAGATCTATCAATACAAAAATACCTTGAACTTGCGAAAGCGTTAGTAAAAAACTTTGCAACATTTGAAATCATGCAAATACCCCGCAACCGTAACAAAAAAGCGGACGCTTTAAGCAAACTCACTTCCCTACTATACGACTACTTCACCAAAAAGGTCATGGTTGAGGTATTATAAAGAAAGTGAACCGACAAAGATACTCTTATGGAAACAATAACCGAAGATGCAGATTTCTGGATGACACCCTTTATACAATATATTACCGAGGGTATTCTCCCAGAAGACAAGTTAAAAACTCGAAGGGTTTGGATGCGAGGACCGATGTATCATTTCCAAGACGGAACCTTATACAGGAACTCATTCACGGAGCCAAATTTGAGGTGCATTGGTCCAACGCAGGCCAAAGAAATCATACAAGAGATGCATGAACGAGCTTGCTCTACACACTCTGGCTATAGAACGATAGTTAGCAGAATCAAAAGAATGGGTTATTTCTGGACACACATGTATCAGGACACATATGACCTAATTGTAAACTGTGAGGCATGTCAAATACATGCCCCCGTTAACAGGTGTCCTCGACGTAACATGATACCCATACAAGCTGCTTGACCATTCTGCAAGTGGGGAATTGACATCGTCGGACCATTCCCAAAGGGTGTCAGAAATATTAAATTCTTAGTCGTCGCTATCAACTACTTAACCAAGTGGATCGAAGCAAAACCACTAAGCATGATTACCGGGAGGAAAATCCTAACCTTCATATGGGAAGACATCATCTGCCGCTTTGGTTTACCACACGAAATAGTTAGTGACAACGGAACACAATTTGCATACAACCCATTTAAAGACTAGTGCATAGACATGGATATTCAATAATCATTCACTTCTGTGGCATACTCACAGGCTAACGGGCAGGTCGAGGTCACCAACAGGGACATTGTTGCCGAAATAAAATCCAGACTAGGCTGACATCGACAAGGATGGGTAGACGAACTCCAACACGTACTATGGGCACATCGGACAACCCCGAAGGAGAGTACAAACGAAACCCCTTTTAGCCTCGTATATGGCTGATATTGCTCAAAATGAACATATATTTAGTGGCAATATCTCTCCTAAATAATAGGTTTTCATATGTAATTGTATTATATTTCCATTGTAATTGTACAAATAAATAAAAGTTACGGAGTACTTCTATTTTCAGTTTCAATTTCTATTTCACTTGTAGTAAATTATTAGTTTGGGTATTGTAAAAAGATTACCGCACGGGTGATTTTCTATCAAGTTTCTACCGCATCGAATTAATGGAAGCTAAGAACTTTTCTGTAAGTGTTATTTATTTTTCTACCATGTTTAGTAGCTAATTTGTTATTATGCTTATTTAACCCAAGTAGTTATGATGTTTGACTAAATATAGGAAATGGGTTAATCTAAATTTGTACAACGGTTAATAATTAAATAAAGAACAACCTTAAGGGTAATTGGGATTTTGACTATTAATGGGTGTGGTAAATAATTAAGTGACAACTTGTTAAATTATCATTACTTAACTATATATATAAATAATTACATACGTTGACCGGACACTGAAGACGGATTATTTATATATATATAAAGAGTTATTCATTGAAACAGACACGTGAATGGATTAATAATTAAAAGGCTAATTAAAATTAAGGTGGGTTACATTCAGTGACACCTGATGTAATTATTGACATACGTGACAACCGCGTCATACCATTTAAATATCAATTAGTTAGAATATTTAACTGTGGTTACAAGATAGAATGACGAGGACACTCGCATTTGATGCTTGTAATTATAGGACTGCACTGGACAACTCCAGGTAGACATCTTAAATATTCTACGGGTACAAAGGAAAAGTAACCCAGTGTAAAAAATGAAAAAGTAAAAGTTAAACATCGTAACTACGGAAGTTAAATAAGCATAATACTCTTTTATTGTATTTTCATCTCGTTTAGTTAAAGTTACTTTTATTTACTGCAGTAATTTTTATTTACTTAGTTGTTACAACTTAGTTTAAATTTACTTTCTTTTTGTTTAATTAAATAGAAAAAAGCTAAAAAGACAAGCTGGTCGTTAAACGGTAAATCCCCTATTTACTATTAATATATAAACTATTAAAAAGAAAATATAAAATCCTTCAAACTAGAAAAATCCTAAAAACATCAAGTCCCGTGGAACGAACAATCGGATTTACCCTAGCTATATTAACCTACGATTAGGTACACTTGCCTATAGTGTGTATTATAATTTAGGAATATTCCATCCGTAAATAAATTGATAACTTGTAGTATTTTTGTAGTTAAAAATGTATACCACTACGAACACATCAAGTTTTTGGCGCCGCTGCCGGGGACTTAATTTAGGATTTTTTTTAGTATTAAGAATTTTAGATTTTTTTATTTTAGTAACTTATGTTTTTATATTATTTTTAAGTTTATAAATGTATTTAATACTGTACGAACTTGCCTAGAAACATAATAAATAAACTAGATTTGTGAATTTTGTCTCGGTACAGTGAACTAGCTCAAAACTAGATTTGTGAATTTTGTTGAGTAGTGCCTAGCTAGCTTGAAAGTATATGACTTGTGAACTCACTACTTTGACTTGGAAATAAAACTATGAAATCGAAATCGAAATTAAACAGAGGATAATTTTAGAAAGTGTATATCGCGTCATACCATTTTTTTTAGTTTAGTTAAAAGTATTTTAGAATTTTTTTTTAATTAGTTTTTGTGTAAAAAAAAATCATTCTTACTAGAAATTCAATTATTTTTCTAAAAACTTTATCAAAAATCATATACGCAGATACCTTTTTTTTTTTTTTTCGTAGTTGTAATTTTAGTTTCATTTTACCTTAGTTTAAGTTTTAGAATTTTACAACGCCACTTTAGAATTTAGTTTTTTTTTTATAGATTTTAGTGCCGATTTAAGTAATTGCCGATCTCCTTTTAGAATAGCATTTTAAGTTTCATTACCTTTAGATTTAAGACTTTAGTCGCAACTTTTAGTTATTAGTTTTTAGACTTTTAAGAACCTACGATTTTCTTTCTTATTTTTGACTTCTTGTTTACCGACGCTACATTATTTCTTTTCGACGCACTTTCTATTTTTCATTTCTACACTCTAGTTTTTAGGACATAGAATTTTTAAAACTTTAGATTTCGAAGAAAAATTATTAAAAGCGATTAAATTGATAGACACCAATTTTCTGATTCGTAGTAATAGTTGGATTTGTTAGTGGCGAGTTGTGGATTTCCAATTTAACGGGTCCTGGCTACCTGCTACATCTTTTGGCTATTCGAGACGTGGGCAAAAGCAGAAAAGTCTATTAATTTGATAACTTATATAATAATTTTTGGATTTATAACTAATAGGATATTCAGTGAATGTACCGAGCGAAACGTTCACCACCTTTCATACGTTCACCACTTGTAACCCGATCAAGAAATCTAGCCAATATTATCACCATTGATTTTCTTTAGAATCATCATCTAGTCGAACAAGTACTCCAACTCGAATTTACGATAATCCAACTTTTTGAAACCGACTTCACGATTGAGCACCCGGAAGATATTCAAGGACATTTCGAAGGTCCTGAACCACAAATCATTCGTCCAGAAGAAATCATTAAGGAACCGGAGGTTATCGAGGAAGTAATTGTTAAATCGGAATCTTCCAGTGATTCAGAATCAACAAATTCAAACATGGGAGACGCGGATCCCCAAAGCATGGAAGACTGAATGAGAGCCATACGAACAGGCCAAGGACACACCATTACTTCACCAGAAGTTAATACGCTGGAGTTTGAAATCAAAGGGCAAGTCCTACACCTGATCACTAGCCAGTGTCAATTTAGTGGTACGATAAAAGAAGATCCAAACGAACATCTTAGAACCTTTTATAGGATTTGTGATCTATTTAGAATCCGAGAAGTTGAGGATCAAGCATTGTTTCTTAGGTTATTCCCTTGGACTTTAAAAGGAGAAGCCAAAGAATGGTTAGAAGCGTTACCAGAGGGAACGATTGACACTTGGGATGTTTTAGTTGAAAAATTTCTTCAAAGATTCTTTCCGGCATCCAAAGCCGTAAGACTTCAAGGAGAAATTGCCACGTTCACGTAAAAGCCAATGGAAACGTTATATGAGGCGTGGACAAGATTCGGAAGGATGTTGAGAGGATGTCCTCAACACGGATTGGACACTTTTCAAAAAGTACAAATCTTTTACAAATGCGTCGACATCGCTACAAGAAAGGACATCGACACAGCAGCTGGTGGTTCTATCATGAAGAAAATCGCTACCGAAGCTCACAAGATTATTGATAACACAGCCTCCCACTCACATGAGTGGCATCAGAAAAAAACTTTTCGTTCATCTAAAGCGGCTAGAGCCAATTCTAGCCATGACCTTGATTCTATTTCCGCAAAGATAGATGATTTCGGGAGACAAATGGAAAAGATGACTAAAGATATTCACGCGATACGAATCAGTTGTGAGCAGTGTGGGGGACCACATTTGACGAAAGATTGTTTCGGTGTTAAGCAAACGATGGAACAACGTGAGAATGTTTCCTATATGAACCAAAGGCCGGGAAATAATTATCAACCCCCAAGGAATAATTTCAACCGACCTTACAACACCCCTTACAATCCAAATGGGCCCAACGATAACTCGTATAACCAACAAGGTCCTAGCAATCAGCAAAGACCTGGTTTTCTTAATAAGCTACCACAAACCGACGAGAAAAAGCCAAACCTGGATGAAATGATGACAAAGCTCATGGAATCCCAAGCACAATTTATTGCATCTCAAAAACAAACTGATGAACAAAACTCGTAATCATTCAGACACCAACAAGCTTCTATCCAAAATTTGGAACAAGAAGTAAGTAACCTAGCAAGGTTAATTGGTGTAAGAAAGCCAGGGAGTTTACCGAGCGACACGAATACCAACCCTCGAAATGAAGCAGCCAAAGCAATTACCACCCGAAGTGGTTTGATGCTTACGCCACCTGTTATACCAGTCCTTTTCAATTATCCTGTTACACCACCACAACCAGAACCAAAGAAGGAGACAAAACCAGTAGTTGAGAAAGCCAATGAACAACAAGCTGGAATCCCAGAAGGTTCAGTACGACCTAAACCATACGTTAAACCATATCAACCACCGCTTCCTTACCCGAGCAAACAAAGAAAAGAAAGACTCGAGGCCGAACAGTCAAAGTTTCTTGACATGTTGTGACGATCGCTCTAAATCCACTTGGACGAACACGTCATTCATCGATTTCATTGCGAGGTATTTGACCTCTATATGATACATTTTGTAAACATTGCATTCTTTTGAAAAGGCACACCATAAATGAATATTTAAATCAAAGGTTTTCGACATCTGATGATTTCTACATATAGACAATCACCGTAATATAATAATTTACAATAATACTTCCGTTGACAATGCAGTCAAAATAAGATACATGGTGATGATTTGGTGAATGCAACGTTTCCTTGAAAAATATGCCATGTATGACTCCATGCATATAGCTTGTCTAACATATAAGCAAACAGCGGAAGACTTCTAGGGAACCTGAGAATAAACATGCTAACAAGTGTCAACACAAAGGTTGGTGAGTTCATAGTTTTAATGTATCGTATAATCTGTATATAAAAGTGGATCACAAGATTTCAGTTGTTCCATCCAGAAACGTTTATCAAAATATTCTACGAAATTGAGCACCCTGGTAACTAAACATTAACGTTATAATAAGTACCCCTGTTTTAACATACATGCAACCAACATGTACAATACACGCAAACCAACGTGTACTAAACTCAAATAGCATACATCTGTTTTATAGTTCAGGCTAGGGTTTCTACACCAGGAACAGACAGGGATGTCAAGCCCTATGGATCCATATATAACTACTCGCGCCCACCAGTTCTTATAACCGGCAGTTACTAGTTACCAAAGCTAAGGGATTTTCGGTTCAAACTCAGTGTAGAATTTAGTATGTACTTGTATCCATTGTGTTTAAAATAAATTGCATGTATTCTCAGCCCAAAAATATATAGATTTCAAAAGCAATTAAAAAGGGAGCAAATGAAACTCACCTTAGCAGCATATAAAGTCGCTCACCAAAATGTGACTGAAACTCGGATTACCAAATAATCGTAGATCTCAACCTAGAGAACATATGTTGGTCAATAAATGTCTATCAAGCTAGGTCTGGTCATAGTGTATCACAATCCTAATGCTCGAGATCGACATACAAAAGTTATCCAAAGTCGTTTCAAAAAGTCAATTTTGATAATAGTTCAACAAAACGAGACATACCTTATATAAGGAGTCATTTACTCGGTTGGTAATATTCAAAAATCCATTTTATCAATCTCGTAAATAAGTTGTTTAAATCTTAATTGCAGATTCAAAAGCAATTTCAATTAACGTCAATCATAATTCAGTTGATCATATCTTTTAATCCGTTCATCGAATTTATTCGATATCTAAATGAAAAGTTATTGATTTTTCACCAGCTTTCCAAAAACATGTATATCATATACCTTTTACCAGTAATATATGTATTTAATTCGTGATTCATTATAAACTGTTTATCTACGAAATTTAGCATACAAGCATATATAAATATATATACTCGAGCACTAGACATGGATACACAATTAATGTATAAAAGATAAAATATGAGTGCTTACGTATCAATATTGAGATTCAATATTGTAGGAAAGTACGTAGATGCAATAGAGATGATAAACACAACATTTGATTCACAAATATACCCTCGAACATTACCCATAACCTCCTTGGCAATAACCCATAATTTTCTTAGCTCTATCTCGCTCAAAAACCCATTTAGAAGGTGACACGCTCATAACCTCGTCGTAGTATTTTATATATATATACTACTAATAATAATATTATAATAAGATTAATAATAATAATCTTAATCTTAATAATAATAATAATAATAATAATAATAATAATAATAATAATATAAATAATAATAATAATAATATAAATAATAATACGGAGAAATGAATCGAGCTTTTATAGTATGTGGCCTGCTACAGTACCTCATGCGATCGCATGAGTTTTCAGTGTTTTTGCCATGCGATCGCATGGCCGCCTTATCCGTTTTTGTTTGCTAGTTCGTCGACATCAAATAGTGTTTACTGTAGCAAATAGTGTACTGTAGCAAATAGTGTTTTACTGTAGCAAAGTCGTTTTCACTGCAGCACTGTAGCAAAGTACGGTTTCACTGTAGCAAATAGTATTTTACTGTAGCAAATAGTGTTTTACTGTAGCAAAGTCATTTTTACTGTAGCAAATAGTGTTTTACTGTAGGAAAGTCGTTTTTACTTGTACATATATATATATATATATATATATACATACATATAATTGTTCATGAATCGTCGAGAGCAGTCAAATGTAATTTAATACCTGAAACAGTTCTAAAATTTTGAGATTCAACTTCATAGACTTTGCTTATCGTGTCGGAAACGTTAAATCATTTAAAGATAAAGTTTAAATTTGGTCAAAAATTTCCGGGTTGTCACAGTACCTACCCGTTAAAGAAATTTTGTCCCGAAATTTGAGTGAGGTCGTCATGGCTGACAATAAAAATGTTTTCATGACGAATATGAGTTGGTAAATAGAATTTTAACACCATTGAATAATACGGATAAAACAATCTGATTACTCGAAGCGTATGTGAGAAGTTATCGTAATAGAGTGAAATGGAGAATAGAGATTCGTCTTATCTCTTGATGTAGTAACGATTGATTTCCGGAATTTAAGGAATAGAAAATCTTCATAATTTAAATAAGATTTGATTCTTCGGAATTTAAGGAAATTAGGATTTCCTTTGATTAAATGCGTAATCTGCCTCGATTGCTATGTCTGATATTTTGCTATATATTAACCTCTTCCGTTTCATTTATTTTCACCACTCCTATAATCTTCTTTCTTATTTCATACTTACAAAAGATTTGTGAAAATGCTTCATCCAATACTGATTCTTGATATTTTTTTGGCTATCATATCATTCATTGTTCTTTTTCATCTGCCACCAGAGGAGGTTATTTTCTTCTACTATTACCTTGGGGTTATATTGTTTTTCATTCTCCCGTGTCTTTATATTGCTATACGCATTGATATACACGGTTTGTAATTTCGGAGTTATTTTCGGGCTTTATATTTTCCATTATATTTTGGAGCTTCATGCTTTCGTTTTCTCTTCCCGACTTTAAGTCAAGCGAATAATGGTCCAAAATTCGTAGGTATGGATTTTGAAATGAACATAGTTAATGTTCTAAGAAAGAAATTGAAATGACACGATCTTGATTTGTCAAATTACCAGAATATCTGGAAAAGACCGAATCATCAAGAAATATATTTTCTTGATATATTTAGAGATTATATAGAATGAAAGAGTTATGTAACATGGTTTATGATGAGGGTGTGATCTGTGAACCTTTGTCACGTTCCATTTAGAAACTCAACATGACTTACTGTAATATAATCACATTGATCAAGTGTCATTATATTATACTAACTCATGCTTCAGTTCCCAACATTACTTCACAAAATCCATTTTTTTGAATTTTTCAGATTTTAGAAACAAAAATAGTTTCTTTTATGATGTAACACAGATAGCGCGAAGAGGTAACGATTTCAGATAAGAATGGTTTCGAAAAATATCTTCATAAATATGGAGGATATTTATAATGGGAGATACGATGATATCTTAGAATATTTAAGATAAGATGATGATGTAAGGAGCAAGGTATTCGCTAATGATTTCAGTGGACTCTGAATCATTTGGATTCTTTGAAGGTAGATTTAGCCTTTGTGATTTGTCCACAGCCTCCTTCATGGTCTGCTCAATCCGTTTTTCAATTCCAAACCTTCTCTTTTTCTCAGCTTTACCACCATACTATTCTTTATCATCAAACTTTTGACTGTTAAAGTCGTTTACCATTTTTGCTGCTTCATCAGCATTGTTCCAATTTCAGAGAACTAGTTCATAGTTTGGGATGTTTTTCAGAAACTTCGCATTCGGAGTAAATAAGTCAAGGAGATAGACATTATATGTTTATATATAACTGTTGTCGTAGAAAATGCTGCGAGATTCAAAATACTGATTGCTAATTCCCGGTAGTTGGTATGGCAATTACCGTTATGAGATGTGGATGAGTATATGATAGGGTTTCAATGAGTATAAGGATTTTTTGGAAGGTCAAGGATTAATGAGGTTATTGGTAAATTTACTGCTAATGTGGTGGAACATAAAAGGTTCCCCAGTAACAAAAACGTATATATCAAGGTTATAATAAGACTGATCTGAAAAGTCAAAATTGACTGGTTGGAAGTGGGGTAAAACTGGATACTTTGAAAAAGAAATTGCAAGGTTATTTTCGGTAAAAACAACGCTAAAGGATCTTGCACAGTTTTGAAGTCAAAGTATAGATTTGAAAGATGTAGAGATCTAAGAATGATGTCACCGGTTCAGAGTTATAACTTGGATTCTGATCCGTCATTATCAGAATATGTAATTGAATTTGTATGAAAACGATTGTATATCATTGTGAATATTGTTAATAATTTTTGAATCAAAGTTGAGGAATGTACAGTGTAACATATTAATTGCGAACTTAAATATTTCCCGGGTATTACCTACCCGTTAAAGATTTCACAATTAATATTTTGTACAAAAGAATTTTTATTACCGTCTTAATGAAAATATATGTATGTATATTTTCTTCAGATGTAACACAGATTTAACGAGTTAATATCATATTAAGCTCATTTGATTTTTGGCTTGACTTAGAAATGATTAATCTCTAAAACAATAAAGATTACATAATCTTTGCGGAGTATTTCGCTAATGTAATTGATACTTCATTATTTATTCTTATTCATCGGTGAAGGATGTTGATGCTCGTGGAATTTTCGTGAACTTCATAAGATATAAATGATGTTTTCGAGTACATCGAAGATAAAAGTGTAAAATCAAACATGTAGTTGATTAATACACTAAGTTCATTATGAAATTGAATTCATTGAGTTGAAACAGATATTGTAATTAACGATGGTTAAGTCATTAACGAAGGATGTATATCATAACATATTAGTAATATGAATTAACCGAGTAGTACCTACTAGTTAAGATTCACACGTAATAGCTTAGTACGAAAAGATTTATTTTGATTTCAAAATTCATATATATTAAATATACATAAAATTTCTTCAGGGGAAATGAGTTAATACTTCATCGGTTATTGTTGCTGGTATTTCTTGGTAACTACGGTGCGTATGACGTTGATGTTTAAGGTACATATTGTGATGTTGAGGCTTGCGGTGCGGATGTTGTTGGTGGTGGTAATGGTACTGTTGGTGTTGTTGTCGGTGGTACTGTTGATGCTGGAGATTCTGCTGGTGCTTGTAACCTTTGCACCATATTCTCCAAAGCCACTACCCGAGCGCGAAGCTCGTTGACTTCTTCTACTACACTGGGATGATTGGTGGTTCGGACGAGCGGATGAATAAGATCCAGAATTTGAGAGAGTATATGATCATGACGAGATATTCTGGAGATGAGAGAGAAAATGGTATTACAAACAGGTTCGCCGGTACGTGCTTCAGGTTCTTCGCCAAGAGGGCAATGTGGTGGATGGAAGGGATCACCTTCTTCTTGTCTCCAATAATTAAGTAGGCTACGAACTCATCCCCAATTCATCCAGAATAGATGATGGCTAATTGGTTGATCCATTCCGGTTACACTGTCTTCGGAATTCAGGTGAATATCCATATCGGAATAGCTGTCAGAGTTTAAGGAATTTGAACTACATACGGGATCCATCTTGTATAATTAGGGAGATGATTTTTTTATAAATTAGATTATAGAATTTAGTTTGGTATTCTTCAATACATAATTTACATATGTATATATAATACCAAATTCCATAAATCACGGAGAAATTTTCGGAAGATGTCAGGAAAAGTTTACAGTAACAGATACGCTAAGATATGAATTTTTGTCTATACACTATATATGCAATAAATGCAGGAAAACGTGTCTAGACTTAAGAATGATAAGCATGTAATTTCCGACAAGAAATGATAAGCAAAACTTTTAACATGCAGACACTGTCGAAGTCCAGACTTACTGATGCATCCTAACAACTATCAGTTAGACACACTCATGCAAGACCTAGTTCACTAGGACCAACGCTCTGATACCAACTGTGATGATCGCTCTAAATCCACTTGGACGAACATGTCATTCATCGATTTCATTGCGAGGTATTTGACCTCTATATGATACGTTTTGTAAACATTCATTCTTTTGAAAAGGCACAACATAAGTGAATATTTAAATCAAAGGTTTTCGACATCTGATGATTTCTACATATAGACAATCACCGTAATATAATAATTTACAATAATACTTCCGTTGACAATGCAGTCAAAATAAGATACATGGTGATGATTTGGTGAATGCAACGTTTCCTTGAAAAATATGCCATGTATGACTCCATGCACATAGCTTGTCTAACATATAAGCAAACAGCGGAAGACTTTTAGGGAACCTGAGAATAAACATGCTAACAAGTGTCAACACAAAGGTTGGTGAGTTCATAGTTTTAATGTATCGTATAATCTGTATATAAAAGTCGATCACAAGATTTCAGTTGTTCCATCCAGAAACGTTTATCAAAATATTCTACGAAATTGAGCACCTTGATAACTAAACTTTAACGTTATAATAAGTACCCATGTTTTAACATACATGCAACCAACATGTACAATACACGCAAACCAACGTGTACTAAACTCAAATAGCATACGTCTGTTTTATAGTTCAGGCTAGGATTTCTATACCTGGAACAGACGGGGATGTCAAGCCCTATGGATCCATATATAACTACTCGCGCCCACCAGTTCTTATAACCGGCAGTTACTAGTTACCAAAGCTAAGGGATTTTTGGTTCAAACTCAGTGTAGAATTTAGTATGTACTTGTATCCATTGTGTTTAAAATAAATTGCATGTATTCTCAGCCCAAAAATATATAGATTTCAAAAGCAATTAAAAAGGGAGCAAATGAAACTCACCTTAGCAGCATATAAAGTCGTTCACCAAAATGTGACCGAAACTCGGATTACCAAATAACCGTAGATCTCAACCTAGAGAACATATGTTGGTCAATAAATGTCTATCAAGCTAGGTCTGGTCATAGTGTATCACAATCCTAATGCACGAGATCGACATACAAAAGTTATCCAAAGTCATTTTAAAAAGTCAATTTTGATAATAGTTCAACAAAACGAGACATACCTTATATAAGGAGTCATTTACTCGGTTGGTAATATTCAAAAATCCATCGTAAACAAGTTGTTTAAATCTTAATTGTAGATTCAAAAGCAATTTCAATTAACATCAATCATAATTCAGTTGATCATATCTTTTAATCCGTTCATCGAATTTATTCGATATCTAAATGAAAAGTTATTGATTTTTCACCAGCTTTCCAAAAACATGTATATCATATACCTTTTACCAGTAATATATGTATTTAATTCGTGATTCATTATAAACTGTTTAACGACGAAATTTAGCATACAAGCATATATAAATATATATACTCGAGCACTAGACATGGATACACAATTAATGTATAAAAGATAAAATATGAGTGCTTACGTATCAATATTGAGATTCAATATTGTAGGAAAGTACGTAGATGCAATAGAGATGATAAACACTACATTTGATTCACAAATATACCCTCAAACATTACCCATAACCTCCTTGGCAATAACCCATAATTTCCTTAGCTCTATCCATCTCAAAAACCCATTTTGAAGGTGACACGCTCATAACCTCGTCGTAGTATTTTATGTATATATACTACTAATAATAATAATATTATAATAAGATTAATAATAATAATATTAATCTTAATAATAATAATAATAATAATAATAATAATAATAATAATAATAATAATAATAATAATAATAATAATAATAATAATAATAATAATATAAATAATAATACGGAGGAATGAATCGATCTTTTATAGTATGTGGCCTGCTATAGTACCTCATTCGATCGCATGAGTTTTCAGTGTTTTTGCCATGCGATCGCATGGCTGCCTTATCCGTTTTTATTTGCTAGTTCGTTGACATCAAATAGTGTGTTACTGTAGCAAATAGTGTTACTGTAGCAAATAGTGTTTTACTGTAGCAAGTCGTTTTTCACTGCAGCACTGTAGCAAAGTACGGTTTCACTGTAGCAAATAGTGTTTACTGTAGTAAATAGTGTTTTACTGTAGCAAAGTCATTTTTACTGTAGCAAATAGTGTTTTACTGTAGGAAAGTTGTTTTTACTTGTGTGTGTATATATATATATATATATATATATATATATATATACATACATATAATTGTTCATGAATCGTCGAGAGCAGTCAAATGTAATTTAATACATGAAACAGTTCTAAAATTTTGAGATTCAACTTCATAGACTTTGCTTATCGTGTCGGAAACGTTAAATCATTTAAAGATAAAGTTTAAATTTGGTCAAAAATTTCCGGGTTGTCACAGTACCTACCCGTTAAAGAAATTTCATCCCGAAATTTGAGTGAAGTCGTCATGGCTGACAATAAAAATGTTTTCATGACGAATATGAGTTGGTAAATAGAATTTTATCACCATTGAATAATACGGATAAAACAATCCGATTACTCGAAGCGTATATGAGAAGTTATCGTAATAGAGTGAAATGGAGAATAGAGATTCGTCTTATCTCTTGATGTAGTAACGATTGATTTCCGGAATTTAAGGAATAGAAAATCTTCTTAATTTAAATAAGATTTGATTCTTCGGAATTTAAGGAAATTAGGATTTCCTTTGATTAAATGCGTAATCTGCCTCGATTGCTATGTCTGATATTTTGCTATAAATTAACCTCTTCCGTTTCATTTATTTTCACCACTCCTATAATCTTTTTTCTTATTTCATACTTACAAAAGATTTGTGAAAATGCCTCATCCAGTTCTGATTCTTGATATTTTCTTGGCTATCATATCATTCATTATTCTTTTTCATCTGCCACCAGAGTAGGTTATTTTCTTCTACTATTACCTTGGGGTTATATTGTTTTTCATTCTCCTGTGTCTTTATATTGCTATACGCATTGATATACACGGTTTGTAATTTCGGAGTTATTTTCGGGCTTTATATTTTCCATTATATTTCAGAGCTTCATGCTTTCGTTTTATCTTCCCGGCTTTAAGTCAAGCGAATAATGGTCCAAAATTCGTAGGCATGGATTTTGAAATGAACATAGTTAATGTTCTAAGAAAGAAATTGAAATGACACGATCTTGATTTGTCAAATTACCAGAATATCCGGAAAAGACCGAATCATCAAGAAATATATTTTCTTGATATATTTAGAGATTATATAGAATAAAAGAGTTATGTAACATGGTTTATGATGAGGGTGTGATCTGTGAACCTTTGTCACGTTCCATTTAGAAACTCAACAAGACTTATTGTAATATAATCACGTTGATCAAGTGTCATTATATTATACTAACTCATGCTTCAGTTCCCAACATTACTTCAAAACATCCATTTTTCGAATTTTTCAGATTTTAGAAACTAAAATAGTTTCTTTTATGATGTAACACAGATAGCATGAAGAGGTAATGATTTCAGATAAGAATGGTTTCGAAAAACATCTTCATAAATATGGAGGATATTTATAATGGGAGATACGATGATATCTTAGAATATTTAAGATAAGATGATGATGTAAGGAGCAAGGTATTCGCTAATGATTTTAGCAGACTCTGAATCATTTGGATTCTTTGAAGGTAGATTTAGTCTTTGTGATGTGTCCACAGCCTCCTTCATGGTCTGCTCAATCCGTTTTTCAATTCCAAACCTTCTCTTTTTCTCAGCTTTACCACCATACTATTCTTTATCATCAAACTTTTGACTGTTAAAGTCGTTTACCATTTTTGCTGCTTCATCAGCATTGTTCCAATTTTAGAGAACTAGTTCATAGTTTGGGATGTTTTTCAGAAACTTCGCATTCGGAGTAAATAAGTCTAGGAGATAGACATTATATGTTTATATATAACTGTTGTCGTAGAAAATGCTGCGAGATTCAAAATACTGATTGCTAATTCTCGGTAGTTGGTATGGCAATTATCGTTATGAGATGTGGATGAGTACATGATAGGGTTTCAATGAGTATAATGATTTTTTGAAAGGTCAAGGATTAATGAGGTTGTTGGTAAATTTACTGCTAATGTGGTGGAACATAAAAGGTTCCCCAGTAACAAAAACGTATATATCAAGGTTATAATAAGACTGATCTGAAAAGTCGAAATTGACTAGTTGGAAGTGGGGTAAAACTGGATACTTTGAAAAAGAAATTGCAAGGTTATTTTCGGTAAAAACAACGCTAAAGGATCTTGCACAGTTTTGAAGTCAAAGTATAAATTTGAAAGATGTAGATATCTAAGAATGATGTCACCGGTTCAGAGTTATGACTTGGATTCTGATCCGTCAATATCAGAATATGTAATTGAATTTGTATGAAAACGATTGTATATCATTGTTAGTATTGTTAATAATTTTTGAATCAAAGTTGAGGAATGTACAGTGTAACATATTAATTGCAAAATTAAATATTTCCCGGGTATTACCTACCCGTTAAAGATTTCACAATTAATATTTTGTACAAAAGATTTTTTATTACCATCTTTATGAAAATATATGTATGTATATTTTCTTCAGATGTAACATAGATTTAACGAGTTAATATCATATTAAGCTCATTTGATTTTCGGCTTGACTTAGAAATGATTAATCTCTAAAACATTAAAGATTACATAATCTTTGCGGGTATTTCGCTAATGTAATTGATATTTCATTATTTATTCTTATTCCTCGGTGAAGGATGTTGATGCTCGTGGAATTTTCGTGAACTTCATAAGATATAAATGATGTTTTCGAGTACATTGAAGATAAAAGTGTAAAATCAAACATGTAGTTGATTAATACACTAAGTTCATTATGAAATTGAATTCATTGAGTTGAAACAGATATTGTAGTTAACGATGGTTAAGTCGTTAACGAAGGATGTATATCATAGCATATTAGTAATATGAATTAGCTGAGTAGTGCCTACTAGTTAAGATTCACACGTAATAGCTTAGTACGAAAAGATTTATTTTGATTTCAAAATTCATATATATTAAATATACATAAAATTTCTTCAGGGGAAATGAGTTAATACTTCATCAGTTATTGTTGCTAGTATTTCTTGGTAACTACAGTGCGTATGACGTTGATGTTCAAGGTACATATTGTGATGTTGAGGCTTGAGGTGCGGATGTTGTTGGTGGTGGTAATGGTACTGTTGGTGTTGTTGTCGGTGATACTGTTGATGCCGAAGATTCTGCTGGTGCTTGTAACCTTTGCACCATATTCTCCAAAGCCACTACCCGAGCGCGAAGCTCGTTGACTTCTTCTACTACACCGGGATGATTGGCGATTCGGACGAGTGGATGAATAAGATCAAGAATTTGAGAGAGTATATGATCATGACGAGATATTCTGGAGATGAGAGAGAAAATGGTATTACGAACAGGTTCGCCGGTAAGTGCTTCAGGTTCTTCGCCAAGAGGGCAATGTGGTGGATGGAAGGGATCACCTTCTTCTTGTCTCCAATAATTAAGTAGGCTACGAACCCATCCCCAATTCATCTAGAATAGATGATGGCAAATTGGTTGATCCATTCCGGTTACACTGTCTTCGGAATTCAGGTAAATATCCATATCGGAATAGCTGTCAGAGTTTAAGGAATTTGAACTAGATACGGGATCCATCTTGTATAATTAGGGAGATGATTTTTTTTTTATAAATTAGATTATAGAATTTAGTTTGGTATTCTTTAATACATAATTTACATATGTATATATAATACCAAATTCCATAAATCACGGAGAAATTTTCAGAATATGTCAGGAAACGTTTACAGTAACAGATACGCTAAGATATGAATTTTTGTCTATACATTATTTATGTAATAAATGTAGGAAAACGTGTTTAGACTTAAGAATGATAAGCATGTAATTTCTGACAAGAAATGATAAGCAAAACTTTTAACATGCAGACACGGTCGAAGTCCAGACTTACTGATGCATCCTAACAACTATCAGTTAGACACACTCATGCAAGACCTGGTTCACTAGGACAAACGCTCTGATACCAACTGTAACGATCGCTCTAAATCCACTTGGACGAACACGTCATTCATCGATTTCATTGCAAGGTATTTGACCTCTATATGATACGTTTTGTAAACATTGCATTCTTTTGAAAAGGCACACCATAAATGAATATTTAAATCAAAAGTTTTCGACATCTGATGATTTCTACATATAGACAATCACCGTAATATAATAATTTACAATAATACTTCCGTTGACAATGCAGTCAAAATAAGATACATGGTGATGATTTGGTGAATGCAACGTTTCCTTGAAAAATATGCTATGTATGACTCCATGCACATAGCTTGTCTAACATATAAGCAAACAGCGGAAGACTTCAAGGGAACCTGAGAATAAACATGCTAACAAGTGTCAACACAAAGGTTGGTGAGTTCATAGTTTTAATGTATCGTATAATCTGTATATAAAAGTGGATCACAAGATTTCAGTTGTTCCATCCAGAAACGTTTATCAAAATATTCTACGAAATTGAGCACCCTGATAACTAAACTTTAACGTCATAATAAGTACCCCTGTTTTAACATACATGCAACCAACATGTACAATACACGCAAACCAACGTGTACTAAACTCAAATAGCATACGTCTGTTTTATAGTTTAGGCTAGGGTTTCTATACCTGGAACAGACGGGGATGTCAAGCCCTATGGATCCATATATAACTACTCGCGCCCACCAGTTCTTATAACCGGCAGTTACTAGTTACCAAAGCTAAGGGATTTTTGGTTCAAACTCAGTGTAGAATTTAGTATGTACTTGTATCCATTGTGTTTAAAATAAATTGCATGTATTCTCAGCCCAAAAATATATAGATTTCAAAAGCAATTAAAAAGGGAGCAAATGAAACTCACCTTAGCAGCATATAAAGTCGTTCACCAAAATGTGACCGAAACTCGGATTACCAAATAACCGTAGATCTCAACCTAGAGAACATATGTTAGTCAATAAATGTCTATCAAGCTTGGTCTGGTCATAGTGTATCACAATCCTAATGCTTGAGATCGACATACAAAAGTTATCCAAAGTCGTTTCAAAAAGTCAATTTTGATAATAGTTCAACAAAACGAGACATACCTTATATAAGGAGTCATTTACTCGGTTGGTAATATTCAAAAATCCATCGTAAACAAGTTGTTTAAATCTTAATTGCAGATTCAAAAGCAATTTCAATTAACGTCAATCATAATTCAGTTGATCGTATCTTTTAATCCATTCATCGAATTTATTCGATATCTAAATGACAAATTATTGATTTTTCACCAGCTTTCCAAAAACATGTATATCATATACCTTTTACCAGTAATATATGTATTTAATTCGTGATTCATTATAAACTGTTTAATGATGAAATTTAGCATACAAGCATATATAAATATATATACTCGAGCACTAGACATGGATACACAATTAATGTATAAAAGATAAAATATGAGTGCTTACGTATCAATATTAAGATTCAATATTGTAGGAAAGTACGTAGACGCAACAGAGATGATAAACACTACATTTGATTCACAAATATACCCTCGAACATTACCCATAACCTCCTTGGCAATAACCCATAATTTCCTTAGCTCTATCCCGCTCAAAAACCCATTTTGAAGGTGACACGCTCATAACCTCGTCGTAGTATTTTATGTATATATACTACTAATAATAATATTATAATAAGATTAATAATAATAATATTAATCTTAATAATAATAATAATAATAATAATAATAATAATAATAATAATAATAATAATAATAATAATAATAATAATAATAATAATATAAATAATAATACGGAGGAATGAATCGAGCTTTTATAGTATGTGGACTGCTACAGTACCTCATGCGATCGCATGAGTTTTCATTGTTTTTGCCATGCGATCGCATGGCCGCCTTATCCGTTTTTGTTTGCTAGTTCGTCGAATCAAATAGTGTACTGTAGCAAATAGTGTTTACTGTACTAAACAGTGTTACTGTAGCAAATAGTATTTTACTATAGCAAAGTCGTGTTCACTATAGCACTGTAGCAAAGTACGGTTTCACTGTAACAAATAGTGTTTTACTGTAGCAAAGTCATTTTTACTGTAGCAAATAGTGTTTTACTGTAGGAAAGTCATTTTTACTTGTACATATATATATATATATACATACTTATAATTGTTCATTAATCGTCGAGAGCAGTCAAATGTAATTTAATACATGAAACAGTTCTAAAATTTTGTGATTCAACTTCATAGACTTTGCTTATCGTGTCGGAAACGTTAAATCATTTAAAGATAAAGTTTAAATTTGGTCAAAAATTTCCGGGTTGTCACACATGTTCAAACAAATAAACGTCAATCTTCCTTTCATCGACGTAATTTCAGGTATGCCAAGATATGCGAAGTTTTTGAAAGACCTGATCACAAACAGAAAGAAAATGGAAGAACTTTCAGCTGTCACAATGAATGATGCATGTTCGGCAGTATTATTGAAAAAGATACCCGAAAAACTCTCCGACCCCGGAAGTTTCACAATTCCATGTTTAATGGGTAGTCTTGATTCAATAAGAGTATTAGTAGACTTAGGTGCTAGTATTAACTTAATGCCTTATTCATTATACGTTAAACTAGGCCTTGAAGAGTTAAAACTAACACGAATGAGCATGTAACTAGCTGATCGATCAATCAAATATCCTAGAGAGATAATGGAGAATATGCTACTTAAAGTTGGTACTTTAGTATTCCCAGCAGATTTTGTGATTCTGGATATCGAAGAAGATTCTCGAGTTCCTGTTATCTTAGGAAGACCATTCTTAAACACGGCTAGAGCAATAATAGACGTGTTTGGTAAGAAGTTGACCTTAAGTATAGATGACAGAGTGTGACATTTTCTGTTGATAAGGCCATGCAACAACCTCAATCTGCAGATGACGCGTGCTATTATATGCAAACTATAGATGAACATCAAGAATTGTTACAAGAATTTCCAGAATTACAAGGAACGGGCGAATGTTCTTTAGGAGAAGGAACAGAACTAATTGATGAAGCTGAATTATTAGCTACAGTCATGGCTAATGAATACGAACCAACAACAGAAGAACTTCAAGTTCTGAAAGAGGAAGACAGATACATGTACAAATCATCGATTGAAGAACCACTAACATTGGAATTAAAGCCACTTTCAAACCATTTGGAATACGCATATTTACATGGTGAATCTCAATTACCAGTAATCATCTCATCCTCCCTTTCTGAAAACGAAAATTCTCGATTGATTTCCGTGTTAAAAGCCCACAAACCAGCTATTGCATGGAAGATCCAAGATATCAAGGGTATAAGTCCTTTATATTCTACACACAAAATTCTCATGGAAGATTATTTCAAACCTCGTGTGCAACGTCAACGAAGACTAAACCCTAACATGCAAGATGTGGTGAAGAAAGAGATAATTAAACTACTTGATGCAGGTTTAATTTATCCCATCTCTGATAGTCCATGGGTAAGCCCGGTGCAATGCGTACCTAAGAAAGGTGGCATTACCGTGATCACAAATGAAAAAGATGATCTTATTCCTACTCGGACTGTAACTGGATGGCGTGTTTGCATTGATTATAGAAAATTAAATGACGCCACCAGAAAACATCATTTTCCCTTACCTTACATCGATCAAATGTTGGAAAGGTTAGCAGGAAACAGTTACTATTGTTTCCTTGATGGTTTTTCAGGGTATTTTCAAATCCCAATCGCACCCGAAGACCAAGAGAAAACCACCTTCACATGCCCATATGGCACTTTTGCGTACAAAAGCATGCCATTCGGACTTTGCAATACCTAAAACGACCCATCCTAATCCATCTGGACGAAGTCCATATTGATTATAAACGATTCACAATAGTTGGTTACATCGCGAGGTACTTGACCTCTATATGATACATTTTACAAACAATTGCATTCGTTTTTAAAAGACAAACTTTCATTACATCAAAACTTGACGGCATGCATACCATTTCATAATATATCCAACTATAATTGACTTAGTAATAATCTTGATGAACTAGATGACTCGAAAGCAACGTCTTTCAAAATATGCCATGAATGACTTCAAGTAATATCCTTAAAATGAGCTAATGCACAGCGAAAGATTTCTTTCATACCTGAGAATAAACATGCTTTCAAGTGTCAACCAAAAGGTTGGTGAGTTCATTAGTTTAACATAAATAATCATTTCCATCATTTTAATAGACCACAAGAATTTCATTTCTCATAAATATACGTCCCATGCATAGAGACAAAAATAATCATTCATATGGATTGAACACCTGGTAACCGACATTAACAAGATGCATATAAGAATATCCCCTATCATTCCGGAAAATCCTTCGGACATGATAAAAATAACATCGAAGTACTAAAGCATCTGGTACTTTGGATGGGGTTCGTTAGGCCCAATAGATCTATCTTTAGGATTCGCGTCAATTAGGCGTGCACTAATTCTCAAAATTAGTGATGTTCCCTAATTCTTAGGCTACCAAGCAAAAAGGGGCATATTCGGCTTCGATCATTCAACCATATAATGTAGTTTCGATTACTTGTGTCTATTTCGTAAAACATTTATAAAAAATTGCGCATGTATTCTCAGCCCAAAAATATAAAGGGTAAAAAGGCAAATGAAACTCACCTAATGTATTTTGTAGTAAAAATACATATGACTATATTGAACAACTGAACAATGCAAGGTTAACCTCGGATTCACGAACCTATATCATTTATATATATATATATATATATATATATATATATATATATATATATATACATATATATATATATATATATATATATATATATATATATATATATATATATATATATATATATATATATATATTAAAACATATACTCGTAATTGAGCAATTTCATATATTATAACCCTATATATTATATATTTAATTTGTATATATGTTTAAAAATGGTTATCATTTATATAGTTATATATATATTTATTTATTTATTTATTCTTAAAGTACTTAATTTGTTATGTGTGAATATTTATATGAGGATTGTTAATATAAATAATTTCTTACTTTTATGTAATATTACTTATAAGTATATTTTTATATATGTAGTAATGGTAATAATAGTTGTATTTGATAGTAATGATAATATAACAAAAATAACATTACATATAATTATTATAATAAGAATCTTAGTAATAATAATAATAATGATATTAGCAGTAAAAATGATAATAATAATAATAATGATTATATAGTTGTAATGATAACAAAATAACAATTTTTTGTAAAAGTATTAATAAGGTTTAATAATAACAATACTAATAATGATAATAATAATACTTGAGTTAATAATAGTAATAATAGTACTAAAAAAATGGTACAATTACTAATATTTACGAAAATAATTATAAGTTGCATCATTTTGTTACTAGTTATAATATTTATAATGATAAATGTTATTATTATGTTCATAATAATGATAATAATACTAATAATAATAATAATAATGTTGGTCATGATCATACTAAAAAATTTTAATTGATAATACTAGTAATAATAATAATAATATCATACTTTACATTAATAATAATAATAATCCTATCATTAATAATAACAACTAACATAATGATAGTAAATAATAATAATAATAATAATAATAATAATAATAATAATAATAATAATAATAATAATAATAATAATAATAATAATAATAATAATAATAATAATAATAATAAAAAGATGTGACTACCTCAAGAAAATCGACCTAAAAAGAATACAGCACTTCCAAGGACTCGAACCCCCGACCTCTCGAAACCCATTAACACCTCAAACCAGTTGGGCTGTTGCCCACTATTCGAAATTATATTAAACCCATTAATATATAAAGCGAAAAATTTCTGTCTAATATTCTTCTTCTACAGCTAGTCGATGAGATCAATCCTAACATCAAATTAATTTGTTTCATTTAGTATGTGACATTGAAACAGATACGATTTGCTTGTGGGACATTTGAATTGTTTTAACAAAAACAAAAAAAAAATTAAAAGAAAAAAAATACGTTAACAGGTCCTGAACCACGATGAACAACTCCAATCGTGAGTTTGGATTCAAGGCTGTTTTGGCTTATGGTTACAACATAAAAGATGTCTTAAATCATTGATAGAAACTCTACAAATCGTTAATTTCTCCATAAACTCAAAAACAACTTCGAATTTTTCTAATAACAGATCGTTTGTCTTTTTAACATATAACTTTGACTTCAAAATTTGAGTGTAATATAAAGAATTGATGAATGAAAACTTACAGATAGTTTGTATGGACAATTCCTAACACAACCATATTATTAGATTTTGAAGAATTTATCGAATTTGAACTTTTGATATTAAAAAAAAACACAGCGTACAGAGTGTTCATGTGGTTTTTGGATTTTTGGGTTTGATTTTCCTTAGCAGACTCCAATGACATAATATAAA
Organism: Rutidosis leptorrhynchoides; assembly: GCF_046630445.1. Taxonomy (NCBI): domain Eukaryota; kingdom Viridiplantae; phylum Streptophyta; class Magnoliopsida; order Asterales; family Asteraceae; genus Rutidosis; species Rutidosis leptorrhynchoides. The sequence goes on along the minus strand of NC_092334.1, from coordinate 505,159,714 downwards.
ATGTATGTAAAAGTGATAATAATATTCTTAGTCGACTAGCTGATACAGAAATATGATTGAATCAACATTTATTTACTAATTTAATTGGTACGACCCAACTAATCCTATCAAATAAAACAATCAATTCTAACAGCTTTTGTCTGTTAATGAGACTAACGGGCATAATTCCTACCAGGTTGTAGATATAAAATGATTTACCAAAACAGTTTGAAAGGATGGTAGCCTGAATACGTAAATTTTTCTGTATATTTAAGTATATATAATTGTAATTGTATGTATATACGTATTTAGCTGTACGTATGTATATGTGTATCAGTATTTTATACAGATATAGGTATCTAGTTATAAACTGTATATATACATTTATTAATAATAATAATAATATTAATACTTATAATAATTACCTAAATAATAATAAGATTTATAATATTGATATATATAAAAAAATATTAATAATAATAATAAATATAATAGTATTAGTAAAATTAATAGTTTAATAAGTTTAATAGTAATAAAACATGATAACAATATAACAATTTATACTTTATCAAATCTCATATCATATATTTATATATTCATTTTTAATAATAACTTAATCATTCTTATTATTATTTATATTTTAAATCTAAATAACTATATTATATTTCTATTATTTCAATTTATAATATACATTTATATTTATATTAATTTCCTTTTTTTTTATACGTTTACACTTTACCTACACACGAATATTCGTGAATCGTCGAGGATAGTCAGAGGTCAAATGATCCTATTAAAATAGTTCAAAAATTTTGAGACTCTGTTTAATAGACTTTGCTTATCGTGTCGATATCATATAAAGATTAAGTTTAAATTTAGTCAAAAATTCCCGGGTCGTCACAATGCCCCTGCAACCTTTCAAAGGTGCATGATGGCAATTTTCCATGATATGATAGAAGAATGCATGGAAGTTTTCATGGATGATTTTTCAGTCTTCGGTGACTCTTTTGAGTCGTGTCTTTTAAATCTTGAACGAATGCTTATTAGATGCGAGAAATAAAATCTTGTTCTTAATTGGGAGAAATGCCTTTTCATGGTTAAAGAAGGCATCGTTGTAGGTCATAAAATCTCAAGTGAAGGAATTGAAGTGGATAAAGCAAAAGTTGATGTAATTGCTAAACTTCCACATCCTACCAATATCAAAGGAGTTAGGAGTTTTCTAGGACATGCCAGTTTTTACCGACGATTCATTAAAGATTTTTTTAAAATTGCCACTCCAATGAACAAACTCCTCGAAAAAGATAATCCATTTGTCTTCTCGGACGAATGTATTCAATCTTTCAACATTCTCAAAGAAAAGCTCACCAATGCGCCAATCATGATAGCTCCAAACTGGGCCCTTCCATTTGAGCTCATGTGCGATGCAAGTGATTTTACAATAGGAGCCGTTTTAGGTCAAAGGATAGAAAAACGATTTAAACCCATTTACTATGCTAGTAAGACTTTACAAGGAGCACAAACGAACTACACAACCACTGAAAAGGAACTCCTTGCTATAGTCTTTTCTTTTGATAAATTCTGATCATATCTTGTTCTAGCAAAAAAAGGTTGTCTATACCGATCATTCTGCTCTTAAGTACTTGTTTTCAAAACAAGATGCTAAACCACGCTTAATTCGTTGGATCTTGCTCCTGCAAGAGTTTGACATTGAAATCCGAGATAAAAAGGGAGTAGAAAATCTTGCCGCCGATCATCTTTCACGCCTTGAGAACCTTGAGATTGAAACTCTCGATGAATCAGCGATACAGGATGACTTTCCTGACGAACATCTCATGAAGATCGAGAGTGATGAAATACCATGGTTCGCACCAATTGCGAACTATTTGGTATGTGGATTTCTTGAAAAGGGAATGTCGTATCAAAAACGAAAGAAAATCTTTAGCGACATTAAACACTACTTTTGGGAGGATCCACATCTGTTTAAAAATTGTCTCGATGGAGTAATACACATGTGCGTATTCGGGAATGATGCTAGACAAATCTTACTCCATTATCACACAGGACCTACAGGAGGGCATTACGTACCTCAACTCGCGGGAAGAAAGGTCTACGAGGCTGGATTCTATTGGCCTTCTATTTTCAAGGATGCCCATCTTCTCTGTAAATCCTGTGATGCATGTCAAAGGGTCAGGAGAATAAGTCAACACGATGAGATGCCACAAAATGTCATTCAAGTTTGCGAAGTTTTCGACATTTGGGGCATTGACTTCGTGGGCCATTTTCCAAAATCTCATAATAATATCTACATACTCGTTTATGTTGATTATGTGTCTAAATGGGCGGAAGCGCAAGCTCTCCTAACAAATGATGTACGAGTTGTAGTCAACTTTTTGAAACGTCTTTTTGCACGGTTCGGAACACCGAAAGTTTTGATAAGTGATCGAGGTACACATTTTTGCAACGCTCAACTTGAGAAAGTTCTTAAAAGATATGGGGTAACTCATAAGATATCGATAGCTTATCATCTACAAATAAGTGGACAAGTTGAGAACACTAACCGAGCATTAAAACGTATTCTGGAGAAAACTGTAGGTGCAAATCCGAAGGACTGGTCCATGAAATTGGAGGATGCTCTTTGGGCCTTTCGAACGGCCTATAAAACTCCAATTGGAACCACACCTTTTCAACTCATTTACTGAAAAGCATGTCATCTCCTGATTGAGATTGAGCATAAAGCATTTTGGGCTCTTAAGACATGCAATCTTGATTTGCATGAAGCAGGACGATTACGTTTAAGCCAGCTGAATGAATTAGATGAGTTAAGGCATGATGCATATAAAAACTCACTCATCTACAAAAAAAAAAACAAAGAAATGGCACGATAAACGTTTAAACAAAAAAGTGTTTCATGAAGGAGACCGTGTCCTTCTATTCAATTCTAGATTTAAACTATTTTCTAGAAAGTTAAATCTAGATGGTCAGGACCGTTCATGGTTACAAGAGTTTTACCTTATGGAATGGTCGAAATAGTGGACTCAAATGATAAAGCATTCAAAGTAAATGGACACAGGCTGAAACACTATTTTGATGGACCACGAGAGATTGAAAATGATCTTAATCATAAGTTCGACACCACAGCTAACTAATTGTGGGGAGAGTCGAATGTTCTAAAAAAGAGAAAGATCTCGTGTTTGAAATTCTGTTCTTGTGTACTTTTTCAAGAATGGAATCCGATTGGTCTTTCCCTAGCAGACCCTAAAGAACTAGTCTTCTTCCTCCATTCTAAATTTTGGTTTTTCTTTTGTGTGTTTTATTTTTTTTCTATTTGTTTTCAGATGCATAAGTCGCGCACTTCGTTCGATCAAAACCATTCTCTTCTCATATACGCACTGATCAACACCCTACCAATTGATATGGTGTTGGAGATCAGGGAGAAAATGACTGCTATTAGAAAAGAGAAAAGGGCAGAACATAACAAAGTTAATTTCGCACAAGGTAATCTAAATCTGCTGCAAAACGAAGGGCAAAATAACTCGAGAAATGTTACAAGTGCAGAAAATGGTCCCACGAAGGGGAATGTGAGACGACCCGTCCCAATCCATAAGGATGAATACAATAACATATGATTTCATCGAGAGGTATTTGACCTCTAAATGATACATTTTACAAACATTGCATTCATTTTTTTAAAAGACAAACTTTCATTACATCCAAAGTTGACCGCATGCATACCATTTCCTAATATATCAAACTATAAATGACTTTATAATAATCTTGATGAACTCAATGACTCGAATGCAACGTCTTTTGAAATATGTCATGAATGTCTCCAAGTAATATCTCTAAAATGAGCAAATGCACAGCGAAAGATTTCTTTCATACCTGAGAATAAACATGCTTTCAAGTGTCAACCAAAATGTTGGTGAGTTCATTAGTTTTTCATAATCAATCATTTTCAATAATATAATAGACCACAAGATACTCATAATTAGAAAACAATCTGTGCAGGTCTATTCCTACTGTAAAATCATTCATATGAAGAACACCGGAACCTTTCAAACAACTCACCAACGATAGCTAATAATTATAATACTTATGGTAATAACATTCATTAATAATGATAATCATAATCTAAAAAAAATGATAATAACACTAAAAATAATAATAATAATAATAATAATAATAATAATAATAATAATAATAATAATAATAATAATAATAATAATAATAATAATAATAATAATAATAATAATAATAATAATAATAATACTTATACTAATACTAATGATAATAATAATAATACTAATAATAATAATAATAATAATAATAATAATAATAATAATAATAATAATAATAATAATAATAATAATAATAATAATAATAATAATAATAATAACAATAATACTCCTAATACTTAATAATAACAATGTTGATAATAATAACAATAATAATAGTAATAATGATTTTTAGAAAATGGAACTACCTCAAAAAAAGCTTTAAAAAAATATTGTCACGAACCAGACTCGAACCCCCAACCTCTTGAATAACACAAACACTCTTAACCACTCCATCAATTCGTTCTATCTAAATTTTATCCCATTCTGGTTATAGATAAACCGTACCAATCTGATTCCTTTTTTTCTTCAAACCCATACCCAGCAGCAATATTTATATTCGGGAATTAACCAATTGTTTCGTGTATCCAATCCTAATATCATAACGTATGTATCAGTTATTGAATCATCTACAATCTTTAAGATCATAATCACTAACCCTCGTTCATAATCACAATCCTAATCATAACCTAATTATTACTATAATCATAAACATCTCTTCATCATCTCATCATCGTGTACCCTCTTCATCAAATCGTTTATCATCATGAATCATTGAATTCTTAAAAATATATATATTTGTAGTTGTAAAGCAACCTGTGTTGCAGGTTTGTTGATTGACCTAAACACTGATTCACAAAAGCTGATAGTAGCCCAACAGGTATTCTAACAGGCTTCCAGCCCAACAGAAAGTAGAAGGTGGATCACGGCCCAAAGAGATAAAAAAATGGCAGCCCAATTATGGTTCAAAAGCAGCAACCTTGGCCGGCTTATATCATTAAAGGGTAGCAAGTAGGGTGTCAATGCGTCTACACTTATGAATTAAAGTTAGTCGACAAACATTCATGGTGGGGTTTTCGTTTTACTAAATAATCATTCACTAAAACCTCTTTAAATATCCTTTTACCAACACCACTCTTATTATAACCGAACCAATCATCTCTTTATTTGTTTCAATGTTACAATATAGCAATCAAAACAGCTCGTTACTCATTGTTCTGGGGTTGGTTAATTAAACATAAACGAATATATATAGCAGCGAGTTAAGGTGGTGGTTGTAGATTGAAGATGGTAACGGTGGTGATGGTTCAGAAACAGAAACATACACAGCAGCAACAATGATTAGTAAAAAGGTGAGGTAGTTTTTATAGGTTGTATTGCTTGTTTAATTAGTCGAAGATAAAAGATTTTAGAAGCAATACGTTCATGGTAGTACAGAAAAGAGTTGAACAAAAACAGGTACCTGATTTACATGCATATATTTATTTATATCCAATTGGTAATCGAGTAGGTTGTAAGTGGGTTCATGGTATTGATTCTCGGTTTGCAGGTGGTTCCTCTTCTGGTGGTTATTGATTTTGGTGTTTAGTTTTATCACGAAGAAGAAACAAGGAGAGGAAGATAGGTTGTGTGTTTCATCAAAGAGAAAGAAGATGGTTGTTTTATCACAATGAGGATCGACAGGAAGAATCAATCGTATAAAAAAATAGAACGATGTCGATTGCTAACAAATTTTTGGTTCATCCTAGTGTTTTATATTCTGATTCTTCATAGATTGGTATGAATGATATAGCTGTAAACGATTTTTAGGGACAGAAACAAAAATCAAAAGCAGTTTGATAAGGATAGGAAACAGAATACATTCCTTTATGTAATTATACAAGTATATACGGTGTCTGTATATGTAATTATATATGAATATATCTGCATTTTGTGTATATATATGTATTTATACATAACTGTAATTATTTGTATAATATATCTGTATTGGTTTATTGAATATATAAAGGAACATATTAATATTTATAATACAAACATTAATATTAATAATATTAATAAAACTAATAATAATAATAATAATTAGAATAGGAATAATAATGATATTAATATCATAATAATATTAATAAGAATACTAATAATAATAACGTTAAAAAAATAATTATTCTTAGTAATCAAGTTAATATAATAACTTATACATAACAAATTTATATATATATATATATATATATATATATATATATATATATATATATATATATATATATATATATTATTTTATGAATAATAATATTAATAATACAATTATTGATATTAATATTACTAATAATAAAAGTAACGATAATAATATTAATATAACAATTACATTCAAACTTGTAATATTATATTATTTGATGACATTTACTGAATAATTAATATTTACATATAGAGTCATATATAGTTTCAATATAACATATATATATATATATATATATATATATATATATATATATATATATATATATTAACAATAACATAATTATTCTAATTATTATTTTTACATTTTCAATTCCAATTAATTAAAGTATACTTTATTAATTTAAAATATTATATATATACTTATGTTTATATTTATATAATATTTATACATATTTATTTACAAATAATTGTTCGTGAATCGTCGGAAGTGGTCAAAGTTAAATGAATCCATGTAAACAGTTCAGAAATTTTTGAGACTCAACATTCCAGACTTTGCTTATCGTGTCGATGTCATATAATGATTAGGTTTAAATTTGGTCGGAAATTTCCGGGTCGTCACAGAATGCCCCAAGAATCAAACTTATTTTAATTTCGAGTTTGTAACTTTATGCCGAGAAGGGTCAGTCAGGTGTTTCCAAGAAAAATTACTAAACCCGAGAGGGTACGCATATGAAGCTATGGAAAATCAACTTGGTCGGCTCGCTTTCGAAGCGATTCGCTCATGTCACTTTCAAGATGATAATTCTGTGAGATTCTGAAATTCTCACAAGTGTGCAAGTGTGCGACTGTGCAAGTGTGTGAGTGCGTTAGTTTGTTATGTGATTTATTTTAGTGTGCTATTGTGTGATAAACAAGTATGCCTATTTGAAAAGACAAGTGTGTTTGTAATTTAAGTTTGTTTATTTAAATACATTCTATCTTCGGCTTTCAAGCGATAAATCTTCTAATTTAAGTGTTTAGATTGGTAATCGGTAAAATTAGGTACCGGAAACTAAAATTACTGCTATCAAACAAAATTTTAAATTTTGAATTAGGGAATATCGTTTATTGAGAAGATATAAATATCTTAAGTCAAATACTTAATATAAAAATTTCAAAAATTTCATTAGTGAAATTAAGTTCCTGCCGAAATCGCGTAGAATGAAAATTTTGTTATTATTATTAAAAGATAATTTGATTTAAGTGGGATAAAAACTTACTTTAAATTATTAAGGATAAAATAACGTGTGCAAATGAGGTGTATGGGGGGTGTATGTCTGTTGTGTGATTTATAATAAAAAAAATTATAAATTTAATAAAAATAATAATAATAAAAAATGTGTGTATTTGTGTGCATGTTTGTTTGTTTTGTTTGTTGTGTGAAAATAGGTAAAACAATGCATGTTCATAGACTGGCAGTAAGTTCAGCAAAAGTAACTAAATTTTTGACGAAACATGTGAACAAGAGAAGATATTGGTAATAAAGAACAATTCAACTCCAAACAGCGCAAGTTAGGGCTTTCTAGCTCTAAGAGGTTTTAACACCCTTTCTATACTATTTGCTCTCGTGAATTCTAATTTAATCTAATTTTATTGCAAATGAGGGCATTGCATGATTTCAAGTGTGGGGAGGGTTATAATTCTCTCGGTTTATACTTGGCTTATTTTCTAAATTTTGTGAAAAATTTAAAAATTTTAACTAAATGAATTCAAATCTTGTTTAATATATTTATGAACAATAAAACTAGGTGTTAAGGTCGAAATTATTGTTACCTCAGAAGGACATAAATTGAGAAACAACCAATTTGTGAAATTATTTAATTAAAACATGGATAAAAAGATTCGAGAAAAAAGCCAAGTGTGGGGAGATTTACCAATCTATTTGTTTAAAACTGCATATCACATGTTTGTGCGAAGTTTTGCAGGTACTTTCATTGTAATCCATAAAGAACTGTGATTAAAACCGAGACATGGGCCAATTGGAGAACTAAAATGGCGATCTACACTATAAGGGATAGTGTTACACTTAACTTACACTTCGTACAAAATGTTTTTAAAAGATCAAAATGTGTTCATAAAATCTTATTTTCCTTAAGAAAAATATTAATCTTTTAATACACGAGGTCTTCAGGATGAATCAATTCCATCCTAGAGGAAGTAAAGTCTTCCGAAAAAGAAACGCGCTTCTTGATTAAGGTCAAGAAGTTGTCGTCCAGACCGGCTGTAGAGTCTATAAAAAACCTTGTAAAGTTTTCTCGAAAATTAGCTGGAAATCCACGGACCTCAGCATCAAACAGGGTCGCCAAGTGGTCGTACTTATCCTAATCATGAGAGGATTTGTCTTGTAAAATGGGGAGGACGCCTTGCAAATCAGCCAGATAAGCCTGATGAACCAAATCCCCAGAAAGGATAATCTCCTTAAAGATCAAAAATCAGCATTTAAGTCTGATATTACTCAATCCTTGAGATTGACCTTAAAGATTGAGAATTACAAATTCATGGAATTCGATGATATCTATACTCGAACTTGATTGAGAAAATGTTTTGAAAAATATAAAACCGATTTGTTTTCAAAGAACTTATTTTCAGTACGTTCATTACTGTTGAACGTAAAATCCTAGGAATTCACCTGAATTCATTAGGTCACCTGAACCAAATCGGGTGTCAACCGTACGAATGGTGGTTGCATGGCATGGTCGAAGACAGGACCTTGTGCCAGACCAAAACTTTTAGGGTGATCTTTACTATTTCTCCAATAAAGGATAGTAATTGCATCCGACACGATATTGACCATGATTTTATGCAATGTCTTAAAAGACATCGCCTTAACAGTTTCTTGTTCATCGCTCTCCTTTGCAACCGGACGGTAGTTTGTCGTAAGGTAATATACGGAACAAGTAAACTGGATGTGTGCTTTCCAAACACAGGGTTAGCAGTGGGTACACAAAACCGAAAGTTTTTAGCTTAAAATCAAAAGAGAATACGAAACCCACAACCCACAAAAATGTTTATGAAAACTTACACCGGTGATGGGTTAATCCAGAAAATGTGTCTAGTGTAAAAACTAGCATGCATTTTCAAAATACAAAACATTTTCATCGGGTTCCTATTTCCCTAAGGATCCAAATTTTTATAAGTCACTTAAGACTTTAATTACGACCCTTAAGTTTCATTAACTTGGAACTTGCTCGTTGTTATGAATTGAATTGACGGAATTTGTATCGTGACCTGAAAAAGAAATCTTCATCATTGTATATAGTGTGAAATAGAGTGAAAAATAAAAGAATAAATCGTGTGAAGTGTGATTTCCTATTATTTCGGAGTATTTTTAGTTCTGTATTGCTTGAGGACAAGCAATGTTCAAAGTGTGGGGAGTTTGATATTGCTCAAACTGAACATATATTTAGTCGCAATATCTCTCCTAAATAATAGGTTTTCATATATAATTGTATTATATTTCCATTGTAATTGTACAAATAAATAAAAGTTACGGAGTACTTCTATTTTCAGTTTCAATTTCTATTTCACTTGTAGTAAATTAGTAGTTTGGGTATTGTAAAAAGATTACCGCACGGGTGATTTTCTATCAAGTTTCTATCGCATCGAATTAATGGAAGCTAAGAACTTTTCTGTAAGTGTTATTTATTTTTCTACCATGTTTAGTAGCTAATTTGTTATTATGCTTATTTAACCCAAGTAGTTATGATGTTTGACTAAATATAGGAAATGGGTTAATCTAAATTTGTACAACGATTAATATTTAAATAAAGAATGGCCTTAAGGGTAATTGGGATTTTGACTATTAATGGGTGTGGTAAATAATTAAGTGATAACTTGTTAAATTATCATTACTTATAACTTGCTATATATATATATATATATATATATATATATATATATATATATATATATATATATATATATATATATATATATATATATATATATATATATATATATATATATATATATATATATATATATATATATATAATCACATACGTTGACCGGACATGGAAGACGGATTATTTATATATAAAGAGTTATTCATTGAAACGGACACGTGAATGGATTAATAATTAAAAGGCTAATTAAAATTAAGGTGGGTTACATTCAGTGACAACTGGTGTAATTATTGACATACGTGACAACCGCGTCATACCATTTAAATATCAATTAGTTAGAATATTTAACTGTGGTTACAAGATAGAATGACGAGGACACTCGTATTTGATGCTTGTAATTATAGGACTGCACTGGACAACTCCAGGTAGACATCTTAAATATTCTACGGGTACAAAGGAAAAGTAACCAGGGTAAAAAATGAAAAAGTAAAAAGTCAAACATCGTAACTACGGAAGTTAAATAAGCATAATACTCTTTTATTGTATTTTCATCTCGTTTAGTTAAAGTTACTTTTATTTACCGCAGTAATTTTTATTTACTTAGTTGTTACAACTTAGTTAAGCTGGTCGTTAAACGGTAAATCCCCCTATTTACTATTAATATAAAAACTATTAAAAAGAAAATCTAAAATCCTTCAAACTAGAAAAAGCCTAAAAACATCAAGTCCCGTGGAACGAACAACCGGATTTACCCTAGCTATATTAACCTACGATTAGGTACTCTTGCCTATAGTGTGTAGTATAATTTAGGTATATTCCATCTGTAATTAAATAGATAACTTGTAGTATTTTTGTAGTTAAAAATATATACCACTACGAACACATCAATGGCACCGAGGCAATCATCCCAGCTGAAGTACTCGTTCCGACTACACGCATAACCACATTCGACGAACAACAAAACGACGAAGCATTATGGGAAAACCTAGACGCCCTCGAAGAGCGACGAACGATATCACATATCCAGCAAGCTGAGAAGAAACAAAAAATTTCAAACCACTATATTAAGAAAGTCAAGCCACTGGACTTTCAGCTACACAACCTGGTATTACGAAGTAATGAAGCCAGCCGACAACAAGATGTTGAAAAACTGGGTCCACGCTGGGAGGGACCCTACAGAGTTGTCGGCATAACCGACTACGATGCATACCACCTGGAAACTCCAGACGGAATACCATTGCGACGCCCTTGGCACGCATTTCATTTAAAGAAATATCATTGGTAATTTAGTTGTAACTGAGAGGACTGATCACCCACCCGGCTAACGTAAACATCACACAATCATGTATGAAATTGTTTATAAGTATAAGTCCTTAATATAATTGTAATTTATATTCTTGTACTACACAATATATTTGAATATGACACAAATACAATTGTAAGTCTTTAGGCATACTTCAGACCTACCGCTAGAAGAAATTCCTTCTAGCTTTCGTTGGTAGGAGGATTTCTCTCGAAGAACCATTTCGGAAAATGAGAGAATCTGACCAAATCATTGTTGGTCCGATTTTACCGTATAAACGTCTCTACCATTCTCACGCGTAGTTTAGATATCTATGTTACTGTCATGACACAAAGCACAACATAAAAGCAAGAAAACTTGTTTTCATACATAATTCAGCAGATACAAAGATATCTGATCGACACATACGAAACAACAGACAATACTAAATGTATTCCTACGGTTGGTAGTTACGATATATTCCACAGACGTATTCTCATCCCTGCAAACTCTATCTAAATCATCGAAGCTAATTTGGCCAAGAGATTCATGTGCCAACTGGCACTCCTCCATGCAAGAAGGGCATATCCCTTTCATCATCTTTTCGACAGCATCACCAGCCGACATGAAACGGTGCACATGTTTTAACACTTCATAAGTGGTCAACTTCTTGATAGCTTCAATAAACGCCTCAAACGGCTGGTGTACAAGCGAAGACTTTAACAAACGAGCAAACAACACAGGTATACCAAACTGCAGGCAGGTAAGATTACCCAAAGTTGCTGAAACCTGTTCCGACAGCTTTTTGTTATCATCCGCGAGGTAGGTAACAACCTCCCTTTCCTGGACCAACGCCATATTGGAAGCCTCCAGCGCTGCCCGGGAAGTCTCCAACTCTACCTTGCATAACTGCCAATGCCTCCTTCGTCGATGCGAGCTCCCTCTCCAGCAGGGCATTTTCACCCGATAACTCCTTAATACACCGACTGTCGTTTCCAATCAATGTGCAGTGCTCATGAATACTTTGGGAATCGGCCTCACTTCGGTCTAACTCATCTGCTGCTAGATGTTGGACGAACACGGAAAATTGGGAGCGTACATGATGCGCCTGTGACGGAGAAAGAGAAGACAATTCAACTTTAAGTGCTGGGAACGCCATCACATCCAAATAGTCTTTGAATACCAGATAGTCTAAAGCAGCACAGTGAAGAAAATCATGAAATGGATCAACATCACATTGGGGTAGCACATAAACATTCTCCCCCGTTGACATCGTGAGCCGGGGATGAGGACCCGATGACTCCGCGGCAGGCTCCTTGCCAGGACGATGCCCCTGGACCGACTCCCTCTTAACAACTGGCACCGGCTCTTCCTCAACAATCGGCTCCGGCTCCTCCTCCTCTAGGACAACTGCCTCCTCTAGCAACCACGTCATAAGAACAGACGCGCGTGCTCCCACAGTAGCAACAACGCCAGCACGGCCTACACGAAAAACATAATCAATACACAAACTCCGAACATGTATGAACCAGCAAATATGCAAATAAATTTTTTTAACTTCATTCGCAACGGGAGGCTCAATCCGATGCCTAGTACGACGAATCAGACCACCATTTGACGACTCCAAATCATCGGGAGATGGAAGCAGCCATCGGTTGGTGGATGTTGGAGTTACTCCTTCTATCACTTTGTCCGTGAACACCATCCCATCTAAGCTAGCCGACCGTAGGACCTCCGACACAGTCAACTCTGTAAAAACTCAAAGTGTCATTCCCAAACTAACCAAAAATAAAGACAAAAACGGACGAACGGTGTAAATAAGTACCTCTTCAGTCCCGGACGAGCAACAGGAATCCTATCAGATCAATCCAATTATTGCTAACATTGGCCATCACCAGCATATTCTCGTTAATCTTCAGCCCCCTCAATTGATCAACAATCTCAATGCCTAACTCTGATAGTCATTGAGGACGTTGCACAGCAACGGTCCTAAAAATATCGGCCTTAGGGTCCCTCATCGGGAAATCAGAGCAGTTCGCAAATACGAATGTTCACACCCAATCATCCATGTTTACCGATGGTTCACCAAGGAACTCAACCTCATCTGTGAAAGTATACCACCCGTTACGATATGAATCAAGAAAAATATACTCCTAAAAATCTTCAGATCCAACGCCATCCACTATTGAAATACATTTCGAAAAACACGATGGACCGAATTGCATTTGGATGCAAACGACCAAAGTTGAGGCCATAGAAATTAAGCACCTTCATAAAAAATGTCGTAAAGGGGTATCTATGATTTGAAACCTCAAAAGGTCTCAAGTAGATTGCACACTGATTCGGAGGAGGACCACAGGCACGTTGTTGAGACCTGGGTATCACCAGCTGCAAAACTCGCAATCGAGGACATAGGAAGTAAAACCTGTCAAGACATGCCTTATCTACGTTGCTAGAAACACGTAACACATCATGCAAAGGATTGGCAGGTCTATGAGGCATGGTGTAACATCCTCAAGTGGGCCTAGCTGTAAGATTACTAGTTTGCCCTTAAGTGTATTTTGTGTTATTATATGCTTTTATTTTAATTTAACATTTATGATTATTTGATAATGTGATTAGGACCAGTTTGTGAAAATGGTCACAGAACATGTTTGTTTATTTAATTTGGACTTCGTTTGGGTTTCCAAATGATGTATGAAAGATATCAGATAACTGATAAATACCCGTGTGTTGCACAGTATAGAATTTAATCCCAAATAAAAGACTTGTGTTTTCTCTCTCTTACATTTTCCAGAAACTTACACACACACACCCGTACCTTCATCTTCATCTAATCAAAACCCTAAAATCTAATATTTGATCTAGAGCTCAAGTTATTCACATATTCTTGTTCTCTTTGATTTTGTGATGATTTTAAGGTAAGCTTCTCTTTGATTCATGTCTTGATTCTTGCTTAAATTGGGTTTTTGTGTTCATATGGGTTTTTGGTGTTTTAATGCTTAAATCCTAATCTTAAGTGTTTGTTGTGCTTAATTGATGTTAGAAATATGTTCTATATAGTTTATATGATGTTTTTGAAGTGGTTTTGGTGTTAGATCTTGCAAAAATCATGATTTGGGGTCAAAAATGCGAAAACTACGAGTTGAACTGTACTAACAGCTCCCACACTTTTGACAGCTCAACCATGCAGTTGAGCACGCGTTTGAGGGCTCAACCACATGGTTGAGGGCTCAACCACGCGGTTGAGGGCACAACCATACGGTTGAGGGCTCAACCACGCGGTTGAGCACTTGTCAGCTTTTGGTAAAATTAAAAAGGGCATAACCTTCAAACCGTAACTCCGTTTTTGATGAATCAAATATCATTGGAATCATAATGAAGAGTAATTTTCAATGGTAAACTTTTAATAAGCTGGATCAAAATTTATTTTGGTAAGAAGTAGGGGTTTTATAGTGTATGTCTTGTTTTATACTCATTGAGTGTCAATATTGATTGAGTTTATGATGTGGGCTTATCATATAGTGAGTATATGATGGTATGTGTTAATTTATTGTATGTATTGATGTTTTATGTTGTGCTTTTGAGTTAAAACCCGTATAAACAGCTGCTGCTACTGTTCTTCATCACTCGCACGAGTGAGCCTTCACTCGTACGATTGGGGTGGTCAATCGTGTTATGAACCGAGCGAGTGAGTGGTTATGGAGAACTATTGTTTTGGGTAAGATGATATGTACGGTTGGGATGTGACTCGTACGAGTCACTGGTCACTCGTGTGGTGAACCGTACGGATAATTTAATTATTTGATGTGTGTTCAGTCATAGACCAAACGTACGAGTAAGTTGTCAACCGCACGGTTAAGTGTTCTCAAACGTGCGAGTGAGAGTGTTACTCGTACGATTGGTAGACCAGTCGTTAGGTGCTTAAGTGTTGGTATTTAGTGTTATTGTTTTGTTGTCGGGTTGTTATCGAGACATTATAACTAACTTGTGTATATGTCTTTCTCAGGAGAAAAGGAGAAATAGAAGGTTCAGTGATTAGACAGCTGAACACCTTCTCATTTGCTGGTAATTAGTGAGTGGGACTAACTGGAGTATATATTATAGAGTAGCATGTTACTTTATGGTTACCATGCTTGTTAGATATATTTGCTACTATAGTTAGTTAGTATGTTGTGATGACTGCATGTTAGTTGATGCTTGTCTGCTGGAGCCCAGTGCGTCCCTATTGTGTGGTAGCCTCAGTAGGAGAGATCAACATGCGGGTTGGGTTCCTCATGTGGTAGCCTAGACAATCGTGGTTTATGTATGTGTGAATGATGCATCCGTCGATTGTGGATTATATATATACAACACGGTGGTGGAGGAACTTCTGGTAAGCCCCAGTCCGATCAACTGGTGGTTAATGGTTTGGCCGAGCCACCAGAGTCTCTGTAAATGGCACTTGGGTGATGTTTGTGTGTTAGATTTTGTGACATGATTAGTATGACAGTTCATGTATACTATTGCCTGTAGTTAGTCGTACTCACTTAGCTTCGTGCTAATTCCCCTCCATCTCCTCCCTGCAGGTTGTAGCTTTGTAGATATTGCTTTTGGGAGAAGACGGGCATGACAATGTTATGTTTGACAGTGTTTAACTCTGATGGAGTCTTTTATCATATGAACTGTGTTCTTTTGTAAACCGGATGTAATTACGTCTCTTCCATTTAAAACATGTATTTTGTGATGTTGTCACGTGACACTATTAAAGTGTATTTGGTAATTAATAAATAAATGCTTCCGCCACGTATTTAAAAAAAATTTAGTGTTATCTCACATGGTGTATGAATAATCAACAATAACTGTAAAGAAGATAATTGAAGATGAAATCGAAATAATACTAATAAGAAGAAGAAGAAGAAGAATTAAGAAGAGCGCCTTTTTTCTCTTTTAAATAAGGAAAAAGTAATGAAACCAGAAAGGTTTAAATGAAGATCGATGGTCATTTATAAAGATAAAAATATCACATGGGCTCCACATAACTGAAAAAGTGCATCAAAATACACGAAAGACTATACTATGATTAAGACAGAATCCAACGCACATTAATTGCACATCAAATCAGTCATGTGGGGTATATTCCTTCAAGTTTGGCAACGCAGCTGTCCCAGCCGAACTCACCAAACTGGGGGGACTTGATAATATGCATAATGATCAGTGATGATACGCATAATGATCCGTATAAAAAAGACACATCATTGACAATGTTTTGTCCGGAACATAACCGGTATGATTGGTCCATGGTGAAAAACCTCTTCCCTGCCCCATTTTGGTAAACCGACCAGAAGGATATTCATGAACACACCCGGGAAAGAGCGTCCCGAACAAAGGCTGGCTGTGACATCACATAAGCCCATCTTACCCGGGCAAGTGTACAGGCTACCGGTACCATTCACCCGGGTACAAAGCGCCTAGAGGCTACAAGTCATATTTTCACATCAAGGCCTACTCAACCAAACACACCGGTCACTTGACAATCTTTACAAGATCATTACGAAGAGACACGAACCGGTTACAATCTACTCGACCCAGAGGATACCGTGAAGAAACACTTGTAATAAACATCAGGTAAAATCTTCTTACCTAAGCCAAAGAGCAAGACTGTATATCGTCATGCTATAGTCGGATCCACCACACCATCTCGGAACAACTGCACCATTCCAAGGTAGGTGCTATGTCCCGGAACAAACACTATGTCCCGAAACAAACATTGGTCCCGGAACAAACACACAGTCCCGGAACAAACGCATATAATAGGCCATACGCCACATCAGCTCGTAAATCTAGGAAAGTTTATTAGGATCTATTTGTTATGATAATGAAAGGGACAAGTGCCACGTCAGCCCTCAAATTTGGTGAAGTTTGTTATAACCATGAAAGGGACATGTGCCACATCATCCTTCCCTCATAACACCTATAAATACATGCACAAGATCATTCATTACACAACACTGGATGCATTAATGTTACTCTTCCCAAATCTCTTAATGTAACATTCTCCAGCTGAAAATACAACTCCGATAGAGATTTCGGTCGATATCGGAGTTAGATTTTACTTTAAGATATTAACTTATTCGAACCAAATCGAATAAGGATAATCCCATAGATTGTTTTACGCCCTTGGAATCCAGATTCCAATTTGGGGTTTGCACAGTTATTGGAGTTAAAACATTCGATTCACTCTTTTCCTACAAATCAAGTACTCAAATCTAAATTCATCTCGACAGGGACAATTTTGGTTTGATCAATACCTGAAGCATCTTCACCAATAATAGAGTTAAAATACACCGCTATTATAAGTAAATAAATCCCACATGTGAAATCTTAAACAAGCAATCGCAGGGTTCAAGCCTTCAACAAGCATCTCAAAATAGCAAAATCACCAAAATGTTTGGCCTTAGGAAAAACAAGACCTTTGAAAACCATTTTTGCATTTTAGAACAGGAAAAAAGTTAAGATTTTACACAAAACAAGTCTTTCGAAAATTTTAAGTTTTAAGGTTATGTGCTTTCAAAGCCATCCCGATTTTGGGATACCGCACGGGTAATTGCCAACCCTGTAGAAAACTATCCGGTTCGATAGCGATGGGAAGACAACTAACTTAGTTGTGTGTTTAGGTGCCATCCACAATCGATTTGGTAGTAATCAGCGGCACGTAACAAGTGACCAAACCTAACAAAATTCCTCCGGTATTTTAGGAGCAAGATGGAAAGCGGTTTAGATTTACCCTACCAAACCTATTTTTGGGTTGAAACGCAAATCAGAAGACTTGACTTCCTTAAATGGGTTGACTCGATCCACCCAGAAGTGCTTAAAACACTTAGTTTATTTTATTTAAGGTCCTTGGACCCCACTTCCCACGCATCTAGCTTTTATACTATTTTTAAGAAAATGTAGGAAGAAGATACTACATTTCCATATTTTAAAAAAGGATACCATGACTTTTGACCATGGCGTGTGTTGTATAAGCAACACTAGCATGAAGCCATTGTTCTTCCTAAAAAAGACAGTACATTGTGAAGCTCAAGGCTCCTCTTCCTACAGTACGATACATTGGTGTAATACATCATGAAATGATGCATCAACCAATGTCAGTATGAAATGATGTAGATTAGGAAGTCTCCTACACCAAGTGGAACGTAATTCGGAAGAATTTACTTCCTCAAAAGGATGGGATTGATTCATCCTTTAAACACACACACACACACACACACTCACGTAAATAGAAATACACACACTACTCGTATCAGAAAAAGCTTCACCTGCCTTTGTTTGAGACTAAACCTGAATGCATGAGTGATGGAGATTGGGTGTTATTGTATCACCAAGACTTGGGTGTGATTTTCCTTTCACTTACAATGAATGTTGCTTATTACATCATGAATGAGAAGACAACGTTTAATTGCTTAAACGCTCTCTCTAACATGTATGAAAAACCTAACACACTTAATAAGGTTTTTCATATGCGTCAGTTGTTCAATATGAAGATGAAGGAAGGTTTGAGTGCAATGGATCATATTAATGAGTTCAACAATATTTTCTCGAGGCTAGCATTGGTGGATATTGGGTTTGATGATGAGTTAAAGGCGCGAATCTTGTTTTCTTCGTTACTGGAAAGTTGGTTGGGTATAGTTACTGCGGTTAGTAGTTCTAACTGAACTACTAAGCTTGTGTTTGAGGGAATTAAGGACCTGATTCTCGTTGTAGATACTCAGGAGAATTGTTATCTGGTTCTTTGTTGAGTACGAATAACCGGGGTAGGAAAATTGATCGCAGAGAAATGAAGGGTAAGTCTAAGAAGAAGTATACATCTAAAGACCGTAGTGAAGCTATTTGTTTGGGTTGCAATCAAAAGGGGCATCATCAACTTCGTTGCAAGAAGCCCCGACTAAAGGTGTCTACTTGATCGCTAATGACAAGGATGATGCACTTTTGTGTAGTGTAGAAAATTCAGTGGAGTCTTGGATTTTAGATTCAAGAGCTTTTTTCATGCTAGTCCTAATTTGAGGATGATGAAGAATTTTAAGTTGTATCGTGGTAAGGTGAGATTGGCCGACAACAAAAGGCTTTATATTGAAGACATTGGATATATTGTGTTAGCTACTACTTTTAGATCTAATTGGACTTTGAAAGACGTGTTTCCAAACTTAAGAGGAAGATTATCTCGGTCGGTCAATTGGATGAGCAAGGTAAAGTAGTTAATCTTGAAAACCATCAATGGAAGGTGATTAATGGTAGTTGTGTTGCGGCTCGTGGACATAAAAGGGGAACACTTTACATGGTTGAGGTGTTTATTGAACACTCGTTGGTTGCTACGGTGGAGTTGGGGTCGAATCTCCTCTATGGCACCGAAGATCTCATACATATGACTGAAAAGGGTACGAAGATGCTTGTTTTGAGTAGGAGAATTCAAGTTGTGAAGTAGGTGGAGCTTGAGTTTTGTGAACCATGTGTCTATGGGAAGCAAAAGAATGTGACTTTCGGGAAAATGGGGAATAGGCCCAATTTGGAGAAATTAGAGCTTGTTCATACGTATATTTTTAGGCCAACGAATCTAGAATCACGCAGATGTTCTCGCTATTATATTACCTTCATTGATGATTCTACTCGAAAGGTATGGATTTATTTTCTTAATAAGAGGATAAGTAGTGTAAAAGACCTTGTATCGCAAGTCCGCTTATCCAAAAAATGTGATGAGAGAGTGTTTGTGTACCAATTGGTGTTTGGTGGTATAATGGTGGTTTAATGTTCTTGGTTAGATTGTTTGGTTGATGGGTTAACAAGATTGAGTTGATCAATCTACAAGTCGGAGATTATTATGGGTGAAGATTAATCAAGATCGGTTGCATAAAAATCAAATTTTGGTCGCTGGAAGACTGATGGATCACGAGCAGAAGCTCATGGGATGAGGGGGTGTGCTAAAAACATGTCGAGAGCTCTCGGAGGGCGCGAGGCAAGGCTTCCAGGTTACGAGGCATATTTTACATGGCTCGCGGATCGCGAGGATGTGTCGGCCAAAATTTGTACGCAGCTAGGATGTAACAGACTGAAACTTGGGCTAGTTGTAAGTAGACTATTTTGCCCTTAGGATTTTATTATGTGTTTAATATGCTTTTATTTTTAATTATGTGAATAGTGTTATTTTATTATTTGGTTAAGACCCGTTTGTGACAAGGGTCACAGAACAGGTTTGTTTATTTAAATTAGACTCCGTTAGGGCCACCTAACGAGGTACGAAAGATTTTAGATAAATGATAAATACCCGTGTGTTGTGGGGTATGGGTTTTAACCCAAATAAGTGAGTAATACTTGCCTCATTTTCACATTTCTAGACTTTTCCCCAAAATCACTCCCGTACCTACTTTCTTTACCTCTTGAACCCTAATTCTCCAAATCTTGATTTGAAGTTTGATTTGTGTTAGAAATCGATTCTTTGTGTTTTACTGATTCAAACAAGGTAAGAATCGCCCATTTTCAATACCTAAATTTGTGTTAAATTGGGTTTGAAGTTAGGTTTTTGTCAAAGTGGGTTTTGATGTCAAATTAGTGCAATTTGTTGTTGTTTTGATGTAATATTTGTGGGTTTATGTCCCAAAAGGCTTTATAAACAAGATGTGATAAGTTTTGAGGTCAAAAACGAGTATATGGTCAAGATTTGGTGATTTTTGGCTCAAACCCGTCACTTTTCCAATTTCAGCAGCTCACGAACACACTCGGCAGTGTGTGTACACACTCGGTCGAGTGTCTTTTGAATTGGGTCTTGTGTCTACACACTCGGTAGTGTGTCTTTTGAAAAGACATTCGGTCGAGTGTCTCTACTCATTCGGCCGTGTGTCTACACAATCGACCGAGTGTCTATGACACACACTACCGAGTTGGGTAGTGTGTCTTTTCAGCATTTTGAGAAATTTGTTTTGGTCATAACTTTCAAACCATAACTCCGTTTTTGATGAATCAAATATCGTTGGAATTATATATTGAAGAGTACTTTTCAATGATGAACTTTTAATAAGCTGGATCAAACATTTTTTGGGGCGGGAAAATAGGTTTTGGCGTGTGTGACCCGTTTTCCACGTATTTGTTTGACATTAGTGAATGGAGTTATGTTGTGGACTTGTGAAATGATGTTATGACCTAGTTTATAGTATGATTTGATTATACTATTGATTGATATATGTATATTGACTTCTTTTGTGTCGTTCTCAGGTGATAAGAATAAGGAAGAAGCTCAGAAGTAAGATAACTGAGCTGTAGCTTGTAATCGGTGAGTGGGTCTATCTCCGAATAGAGTTTAAGTAGCATATCATGCTACTGTGATTGACTCTTTTACCATGCATAGTGTAGGTATTGCCATGTTAGAATAATATAGTATGCGTGATGTTGTGTGTAAATTATGTGTACACTGTGTGAATGACACCAGTCGGGCCTAGGGAGACTGGGGACTCGAGACCGTGCCTAGGAGAGGTTAGAGTCCGTATGAGGTCAACCATGCCAAGGGGAGGTTGGGTCCATAGGCTACTGATTGTGGAGTATAGTGTGAATGATGTATCCCCTGCATCTGGATAACTATACTGTGAATTGAGTAGCAGGGATTATCGATAGACTCAGGCCCGGTCAGCTGAGATGAAAGGACCCGTCCATATTACTATAAACGCAGTACGTTATTCATTGGTCCCATAGCAAGGTATTTGACCTCTATATGATACGTTTTAGAAAAATATTGCATTCGTTTCGTAAAAAGCACACCATTATTATACATAATGCATGTTTTAAACAATTGAGTGATTATTTAAGGAATAATCCCCATAATACATCGGTTTTCAAATACTACACACTTGACATAACAGTCAAATATAATACATGACAAAGGTTTTATTGAATGCAACATTTCATTTAAACAAAAGCAAGAGACTCCATGCACAGCTTGCTCAGATAATGCAACAGCGGAAGACTTTCTTAAGGACCTGAGAATAAACATGCTTAAAAAGTCAACACAAAGGTTGGTGAGATATATAGGTTTAGCATCGATATAAATATAGACCACAAGATTTCATAGTTATAAATATATGTACACTCGCAAGTGTATAAAAGTATTCTATAAGTTGTTGAGCGCTTTAGTAACCATACTTAACTATTAATGTAGCATATTCCCTTTATTATGAAATCTCCCTACACTGTACCAAGTGTAGTAAAAATGAAGTACTATGCAACCGTTTATGATACTAGAGCGACTAGCCCGGTTGGGGTTGTCAAACCCGATGGATCTATCAATAGGATTCGCGTATACATGTTCTTACAACATGTAAATATTAGTTACCAAGCTATTAGGGAAGATATGCAAAGTGGTACAACTCAACGTAGAATATATTTTAAGTACTTGTGTCTATGGCGTAAAACATAAAATGCATGTATTCTCATCCCAAAATATTTGTAGAGTTTAAAAATGGGACTATATACTCACTGTCGTAAAAGTATAGTTTCAACAAGTTTTCAACTTATTAAAATATAGCCGACGTCCTTGGATTCACGAACCTATAACAACAATAATGATTCAGATAATAATACATGTGAATAAAATAAAACAAGTTCATAGAATACTTATATATTAATTTTTAACATTTTTATGTTAGTAGTCCTTTGTTAGTAGTCCAAAATAGTCCGAAATGTCCAACAGTCCAATAATCGGTATATATATATATATATATATATATATATATATATATATATATATATATATATATATATATATATATATATATATATATATATATATAATCTTAGAATTACCCCACGACGTATTGTATACGCATTGTCTTTACATCAACCCAGAGACGTATTGTATACATATTGTCTTAGAATTTATCAAAACGTATTGTATACTTATTGTCTTAGGATTTATCAAAACGTATTATATACTTATTGTCATGGAATGTACCAAGATTATTATACATATATATAATCTCGGAATTAACTAAGATTATAATATTTTGTTATACTAATGATAACATGTCCAAATATATATATAGGATATAGGAAAATTTAGCAAGGATATGGTTAATATAGTTTTTACAATATAAATTTCATCCATACAACGTTAATTTTAGCAGATTTTGTTTTGCTCGCCAAATATTCATTACAACTCCGTTTAAAGTGAATCAAATTTTTATGGATTCCTTAAGAAGTTAATTTTTCAAAACAAAATTCGAAAAGTTCACCCCCTTTTTGTGCCAGTGGACAGATTTGGAAGAATCTCGGCACCCACCCAATATATGATTTTTGATAAAATACTTCCACTTTGTCTAAAATCACAAAAAAAATACTGGAAGTCTTATTTACATATATTAACATATTTCCAAAGTCTTAGCCTCGAACTCAAAGTCTAAGATAGGTTTTTAATTCCCAATCCAAAACAGCCCGCTTTTTACCGAATGGAGATTAAACGATATATGTTAAGTTTCAAGGTGTTCTTCATATGTACAAGTTATAAGTTCTTATATTAACTTAATATAACATAATAATACATATAAATAAGTGTTATTAGAGTTAAGTTAGAAAGATTAGATTAGTTTTTCAAATAAGTTTAGAATCAACTAAACTATGTTCTAGTTTATAAATTCTTATATAGATAGCTATAAACATATGAATTGAACAAGAATTTAGGCAAGGTTAATACCTTGATTTTGAAGCTTGAACTTGCTAGAAATAGATGAAGAATAAAGAAAGGGATACTAGAACTAGAGAGAGTATGTGTGTGTAAGTAAACATGAAGTAAAAATTAGAAAATGAAATGGTAAAAATTTGATCAAATATGGTGTCTTTATATACTAGTTGTAATTTGTCATTTTGTGAAAAATATCTAGTATAAGTTAAAAACCATTAGGTCATGCATGACATATTATTCCATTATTGAAAATTTCTATTGGTATATACCAATTGTAAGTACTTCTAGAAGCTACATATAATACACGTATAAATACCGTATAAATACGAGTAAGATTCTTGATGAAATTGAATGGTAATATGAGTATAGCTATCTTTGTTGAGTATAAGTATGTTAATATATGTATTTAAGTCTTTCAAAAGTGTATTAATACATCTTAATACAATACATATATATTCATTTTAACATAAGGGTTATTACGTCGTTAAATGTTACATATATATATTGTTTTCGAAACCCTTAAGTTAGTAGTTTCAATTTATATATAAAACCCATTATTAATATACTTAATGAGATACTTAACTATCATATGTTCAAGTTAGATATAATTCATATATCCATATATATACATAAGTATATATTTAATACAAGTTATGATGTTCGTGAATCGTCGAACAAATGGTTGGTCAATTGTTTGTATGAAACTTATTTCAAAAGTTTTAAAACTTGTCAAAATTTATCACTTATCATGTCGGAATAATGTTATCATATAAAGATTAAGTTTAAATTTTGGTCGAAAATTTCCGGGTCGTCACAGTACCTACCCGTTAAAGAAATTTCGTCCCGAAATTTGATTGGGATCGTCATGGCTGACAATAAGTATGTTTTTATGATGCATAAGAGCTAAAAATTAGAGTTTTATCATCATTGGGTAATATAGATAAATCAATTTGATTTTGTGAAGAGTACGAGTGAAGCTATCGCAAAAGAGTGAAAATGAGTAAATACATGTTCGTCTTATCCAGTGATGTAGCCACGGTTGATTTTTGGAATTCAAGGAATTTTAGAAGAAAATCTTCGAAATCTAAATAAGATTTGATTCTTCAGAAATTAAGGAAATTATGATCCTCTTCGAATTAATGCGATAACCCATCTTGATTTTTCTGTCGGATATTTCACTATAAATCCACCTTCTTCGTTTCCTTACAACTCACAGCTTTTATTCTTTCTCCCTCAACTCATATTTTAAAGTATTCGTCAATATGCTTCATCCAGTGCTAATTCTTGATATACTCCTCGCTTTCATATATGTCGTTCTTCTTTTCATCTTCCTCCTGAAGAATCTATTTACTTCTACTATACTCTTGGTTTTATAGTGTTTTTAGTTCTCCCGTGTCTTTATATTGCTATATGTATCGATATATACAGTTTATAGTTTCTGGGTTGTTGGGTTTTAAATCTTCCCTTATATTTCGATGTCTCTGCTTCTGTCTTCTAAAATCATTATCATCCCCAGTTAATGCTCTCTTTTATTTGCTACGATTTATACTCAAATTTCTGTTTAAGAGCTTTGTCCTTTCGTTTCTTCTTCTTGCGATTAAGCACCACTTGTAATGGTCCAGAATTCGCAGATATAAATTTCGGAATGAACATTGTTAATGTTCTAAGAAAGAAATGGTAATGGCACGATTCTGATTTGTTAAATTACCAGAACACCCTGGAAAAGACCGAATCATCAAGAAATACTTTCTTGATATTTTAGAGGTTAAATAGAATACAAGAGTCGTGTAACATAGCACATGATGATGTTATGATCTGTGAATCATCACGTTCCATTTAGAAACTCAGCATGACTTACTGTAATATAATCACGTTGATCAAGTGTCATTATATTATACTAACTCATGCATCAGTTCCCAACACTACTTCAAAAACATTCATATTTCAAACTCGAAGGTTTCAGAATTTAGAAACTAAAACAGTTTCCCTTCTGATGTAACACTGATATCGCGAAGAGATAAAAGATTTCAGATAAGAATAGTTATGAAAATATCTTCAGAAATATGGAGGATATTTATAATGAAAGTTATGATGATATCTTAGAATTTCTAATATCAGAGGATGATGAAGAATATTGTCCGCAAGGGTTTAGAGTCAGGAGTAAGGTATTTGTTAAAACATTTGGCAGGCACTGAATCATTTGGATCCTTTGCAGGAAGATTTAGTCTTTGTGACTTGTCCACAGCTTCCTTCATACTTTGCTCAATCCGTTTTTCAGTTCTAAACCTTCTCTTTTTCTGAGCTTTGCCAATACACTACTCTTTATCATCAAACTTTTGATTGTTAAAGTCATCAACAGTTTTCGCTGCTTTATTAGCTTTCTTAAAATTTAAAGAACTGATTCGTAGACTAGAGTGCTTTTTAGAATTTCAGATTGGAAGATCATAATTCTAAGAGATAAATGTTATATGTATACATATAACTATTGATGTAGAAACGCTGCGAGATTCAAAATACTGATTGTTACAAGATGTAGATGAGTACCTGATAAAGTTTCAATGAATAAGTATCGTGATTATTCGGAGAGGCTTAAAGATCAATGAAGTTGCTGATAAGTTTTTTGCTAATGTGGCAAGATTTGAAAGGTTCCCCGGAAACAATGACGAAGGGTAATCGTTATAGTAAGGCTTATTCGGATAAACAATTGAAGTTGATTTGCTGGAACTGTGATAAAACTGTCTATTTTGAAAAGAGATTGAAAAGTTGTTTTAGCTAGTAAATGCCAAAGGGTATGACACGGATACGTGTTAAACTATGACTTTGGTTTCGAGGGTTTTCAGGTACATAACTGTGGGTAACATGTGGTTGGATCATCATCTCGATTGCTCATTATTTAGAGTGTCTTCAGGAATTTTGGAGGGTTTGAACACAGATTGTAATCGTTAATATACCTATGATGTTCTAACACAGTTTTGAAGTCAAAGTATAGCTTTGAAATATGTAGGAATCTAAGAGTGATGATACCGGTTATATCTCGAATTGAATTTTGCGATTTCAAAATCAGAATATGTAATTGAATTTGAATGAGTATGGTTGTTTTGATTTTCTATGGAAGAATATATAGTGAGTATAGTTGCTGGTTGCTGATTCAGATTCGAAGAATGTAATATATAAATTGTGAATTTATATATCTCTCGGGTATTACCTACCCGTTAAAAAATTTTCACAATTAATATTTTGTACAAAAGAATTTTATTACCGTCTTTATGAAAATATATATGTGTATATTTTCTTCAGATGTAATATAGATTTAATGAGTTAATATTAAATTAAACTCATTTACTTTACGGTTGAAACTAGAATTGAATAATTCCTAAAAACTTTAGAAATTACATAACTTTTACGGAGTATTTCTTCAATGAATTATGAATCAATACTTCGTTATTTGTTGATGCATGATGTTGGTGTTCGTGGAATTCTTGTGAATTTCGCAAGGTACAAATGATGTTATCTGAAAAGTTTCGAGTACATCGATGATGAAAGTGTAAAATCAAACATATATTTGAATAATACACTTGATTTATTATGAGTTGAAATTTATTGGATTGAGACAGAAATTGTAGTTAACGATGGTTAGATTGTGGACGAAGGACGTACCTCATCGCATATTAGTAATATGAATTAACCGAATAGTTAAGATTCACACATAATAGCTTAGTACGGAAAGATTTATTATGGTTTAAAAATTTATATATATAAGATCTACATATAAATCCTTCGGTGGAAATGAGTTAATACTTCATAACTCGTTAATATGACATACTTGTTGTTGACTTGTAATGATGTTCACGGTGATTCTTGAACTGGCGGAGTTTGTGATGTTATAGGTGCTGCTGATTTTGATAATACCGACGGCGCTGACTGTGCTAGTGATGCTAACGGTACTGTTGATGCTACTGGTAAAACAAGTCTAACTTGTAAATCACACACCATTCTTGTCAGGGTTTCTACTCTTCTTTCTATCATTTTGGTTCACTCAACTGATTTATGGTTAGGGCTAGAATAGATAATCTCTAAGACTTTAGAGACTACATAATCGTCGCAAAATGTTTCTCCAGTGAAGTTATGAAACAACACTTCATCGTTTGTTGTTGTTGGTTTTCCTTGGTATCTACAGAGCGTATGACATTGGTGCTCGTGGGACAGATTGTAAAGTTGACGTTTATGACGCGGCTGCAGTTGGAGTTGGTGATGGTACTGTTGGTATTGTTGATGGTGGTACTGGTTATGTTGTTGGTGCTGTTGCTGGTGTTTGTAACCTTTGCACCATATTCTCCAAAGCCACTACCCAGCGTGAAGCTCGTTGACTTCCTCCATTACGCCGGGATGATTGTCGGTTCGGATAAGAGGATAAATAAAATCTAGAATTTGATATAGTATATAATCGTGACGAGATACTCAGGAAATGAGAGAGAAAATGGTGTTTCGGACAGGTTCGCCGGTAAGTGCTTCCGGTTCTTCGCCAAGAGGGCAATGTGGTGGATGGAAGGGATCACCTTCTTCTTGTCTCCAATGATTGAGGAGGCTACGAACCCATCTCTAATTCATCCAGAATAGATGATGACTGATTGGTTGATCCATTCCGGTCACACTGCTTTCGGAGCTTGAGTGGTATTCCATTTCAGAATCTGAGGGACTTGAAATGACGAATTCCGTTTCGTTCGATTGAATAAAGGATTTTTCGATATGAAATGATTTTCGGCTATAGGATGGTATTCTAATTACATAGAATATCTATATATATAGAGCAAAAGATTTCATAGATTACTGAGGGATTTACGGAATATGTCAGGCAAAGTCTACAGTAATAGATATGATAAGATATGATTTAGCAGGTATGCTAAGATATGAATTTTTTCTATACACTATTCATGCAATCAATGCAGCAAGACGTGTCTAGACTAAGAATGATAAGCAGGTAATTTCTTAAGGATGATAAGTAGGTAATTTTTGACACGGAATGATAAGCAAAACTTTTGACATGCAGACACGATCTAAGTCCAGACTCACTAATGCATCCTAACAACCATCAGTTAGACACACTAATGCAAGACCTGGTTCGCTAGAACCAACGCTCTGATACCAACTGAAAGGACCCGTCCATATTACTATAAACGCAGTACGTTATTCATTGGTCCCATAGCGAGGTATTTGACCTCTATATGATATGTTTTAGAAAAATATTGCATTCGTTTCATAAAAAGCACACCATTATTATATATAATGCATGTTTTAAACAATTGAGCGATTATTTTAGGAATAATCCCCATAATACATCGGTTTTCAAATACTACACACTTGACATAACAGTCAAATATAATACATGACAAAGGTTTTTTTGAATGCAACATTTCATTTAAACAAAAGCATGAGACTCCATGCACAGCTTGCTCAGATAATGCAACAGCGGAAGACTTTCTTAAGGACCTGAGAATAAACATTCTTAAACAGTCAACACAAAGGTTGGTGAGATATATAGGTTTAGCATCGATATAAATATAGACCACAAGATTTCATAGTTATAAATATATGTACACTCGCAAGTGTATAAAAGTATTCTATAAGTTGTTGAGTGCTTTGGTAACCATACTTAACTATTAATGTAGCATATTCCCTTTATTATGAAATCTCCCTACACTGTACCAAGTGTAGTAAAAACGAAGTACTATGCAACCGTTTACGATACTAGAGCGACTAGCCCGGTTGGGGTTGTCAAACCCAATAGATCTATCAATAGGATTCGCGTATACATGTTCTTACAACATGTAAATATTAGTTACCAAGCTATTAGGGAAGATATGCAAAGTGGTACAACTCAATGTAGAATATATTTTAAGTACTTATGTCTATGGCGTAAAACATAAAATGCATGTATTCTCATCCCAAAATATTTGTAGAGTTTAAAAATGGGACTATATACTCACTGTTGTAAAAGTATAGTTTCAACAAGTTTCAACTTATTAAATATAGCCACGTCCTTGGATTCACGAACCTATAACAATAATAAAAATTTAGATAATAATACATGTAAATAAAATAAAACAAGTTCATAGAATTCTTATATATTAATTTTTAACATTTTTATGTTAGTAGTCCTTTGTTAGTAGTCCAAAATAGTCTGAAATGTCCAACAGTTCAATAATCGGTATATATATATAATCTTAGAATTACCCCACGACGTATTGTATACGTATTGTCTTTGCATCAACCCAGAGACGTATTGTATACGTATTGTCTTAGAATTTATCAAAACGTATTGTATACTTATTGTCTTAGGATTTATCAAAATGTATTGTATACTTATTGTCATGGAATGTACCAAGATTATTATATATATATACAATCTCGGAATTAACTAAGATTATAATATTTTGTTATACTAATGATAACATGTCCAAATATATATATAGGATATAGGAAAATTTAGCAAGGATATGGTTAATATAGTTTTTACAATATAAATTTCGTCCATACAACGTTAATTTTAGCAGATTTTGTTTTGCTCGCCAAATATTCATTACAACTCCGTTTAAAGTGAATCAAATTGCTATGGATTCCTTAAGAAGTTAATTTTTCAAAAACAATTCAAAAAGTTCAGCCCATGTATTAATATTCAGAGTTTTACCCCCTTTTTGTGCCGGTGGACAGATTTGGAAGAATCCCGGCACCCACCCAATATATGATTTTTGATAAAATACTTCCACTTTGTCTAAAATCATAAAAAAATACTGGAAGTCTTATTTACATATATTAACATATTTCCAAAGTCTTAGCCTCGAACTCAAAGTCTAAAATAGGTTTTTAATTCCCAACCCAAAACAGCCCGCTTTTTACCGAATGGAGATTAAACGATATATGTTAAGTTTCAAGGTGTTCTTCATATGTACAAGTTATAAGTTCTTATATTAACTTAGTTTAACATAATAATACATACAAATAAGTGTTATTAGAGTTAAGTTAGAAAGATTAGATTAGTTTTTCAAATAAGTTTAGAATCAACTAAACTATGTTCTAGTTTATAAATTCTTATATAGATAGCTATAAACATATGAATTGAACAAGAATTTAGACAAGGTTAATACCTTGATTTTGAAGCTTGAACTTGCTAGAAATAGATGAAGAATAAAGAAAGAGATACTAGAACTAGAGAGAATATGTGTGTGTAAGTAAACATGAAGTAAAAAGTAGAAAATGAAATGGTAAAAATTTGATCAAATATGGTATCTTTATATACTAGTTGTAATTTGTCATTTTGTGAAAAATATCTAGTATAAGTTAAAAACCATTAGGTCATGCATGACATATTATTCCATTATTGAAAATTTCTATTGGTATATACCAATTGTAAGTACTTCTAGAAGCTGCATATAACACACGTATAAATACCGTATAAATACGAGTAGGATTCTTGATGAAATTGAATGGTAATATGAGTATATCTATCTTTGTTGAGTATAAGTATGTTAATATATGTATTTAAGTCTTTCAAAAATGTATTAATACATCTTAATACAATACATATATATTCATTTTAACATAAGGGTTATTACGTCGTTAAATGTTACATATATATATTGTTTTCGAAAACCTTAAGTTAGTAGTTTCAATTTATATATAAAACCCATTATTAATATACTTAATGAGATACTTAACTATCAAATATTCAAGTTAGATATAATTCATATATCCATATATATACATAAGTATATATTTAATACAAGTTATGATGTTCGTGAATGGTCGAACAAATGGTTGGTCAATTGTTTGTATGAAACTTATTTCAAAAGTTTTAAAACTTGTCAAAATTTATCGCTTATCATGTCGGAATAATGTTATCATATAAAGATTAAGTTTAAATTTTGGTCGAAAATTTTCGGGTCGTCACATGAGAGTCGTGTGCTCGTACAAGCCGCCGATCCTCGTATTGTCTTATTGTATGCTAGTTGGTAGTTAGCATGTATTGTTGTTATTATATAGCTTGTATGTGACTTAAGCTATATCTGTTAGATAGATTCCATTCACTTAGCGTTATGCTAATCCCCCACATTTCCACCCTTGCAGGTTTAGGTACTGCTAGTTTGGACGGGTGCTAGTATTGAAGACATGTTTGACGTGTGAACTCTGATGTGGACTTTTGTTTAAATTATGTTTTGTAATAACGTAACACCATCATGTAAACTTATGTAACGACCCGACTTTCTCGACTTGCTTTTGTGCTTGTTACTTTCTGCGAAACTGCGTATTTGTGCGTACTGAGCTATATTATATTCTGAGATCTTATTTCATGATTAATTACCTTTGTTATACTATACAACGTGCCATTAAGTACTTAGTTACTTAAATTGATCCCCGAATGCTTTTATGACCGTTAGTGTCACTTGACGTTGAAAACGAGCTATGTATTTTGATACACGTTTGACTTTGGTCATAATTGGAATATTATGACTATGTAATACTAATTGTTATTTTAACAATTACTTGGGTTAATAGTTGCTTAATTACGCTTAGTAATTTACTTATGCTCACTAGTTATGTTGGACTTTCTACCTTGTTGGACTCAAGCCCACCCTACTCTAGCTAATGGACTATTTAATTAGCCTAATTTTAATAAGTTTATGACCCATATAAATGTAAGACAAATGCTCATTTATTAGAGGGATCATACTAGCATTTTTGTTAATCATAATCACAATTGTTGTATGGGATCCTAACATAAGCACCAACTTTAGACAACCATTAACCAAAAAGCAAAAGTTGTCCCCCCTTGTCCCCCCTAAACCTACGGCCAACCCACCCCCATCCCCCTATAAATACCACACAAACCTCACCCATTTTACACTTGATCTCATTCATAAATTACACACACTTACTCTCTAATTCTCTCTCTAGTCTTTCTCACTCTAAAAAGTGTAAGCTTTAAATTTTCTTCTTCTTCTTCTTCTTCTTCTTCTTCTTCTCTTCTCTATGTCGACATCATCATCATCATTAAAGGATCTAGCTTTTTAACTTTTTGATCTTGTTATATCTTGTAGATTCAAACTTGGGTTTGAATCCTTCAAGAACATTAAAGATCCAAGTTTTATAGCTTAGGGTTTCATTATTTTGTTAAAGATCTTAGATTTTTAGCTTATGGTCTCATTACTTTTACTAGATCTTAGCTTTCTAGCTTATGGTCTCATTAATCTTGTAAAGATCCAAGCTTTCTAGCTTAGGGTTTTCTTAATACTTGAGATCTAAGTTATTATTATAGATCTAACTTACTTGGAACCTTTTTGTGATTGTTGTGATGATAAAGATCAAGTCTTCATCATCTCATATGATGAAGATGCATAAACTTGTGTAAAAAGGACAAAGGTTGAAGCTTTATTGGGTTTATGCAATAAAGAGGCAACCTTGATGTTCAAAACTTGTAGAATGATAGCTTTTACTCTTAGTTGTGTGTTGATGGTTGAAACTTGGTCAAAGTGATGCTAAAACATCAAAGAGTTGTACACTTGAAGCTTACACGCATCAAGGATGAGAACCGTGATGAGCATCAAGCACTAAGAAACCCACCGGAGCACTTGTTTTCTATTTTTGGGGGTCTGATCAGACTCCTGGACTTCTGGAAAATTGATTTTCAGATAGTTCGTTTCGAGTGTTTGATACTAGATATGGATCCATAGGGTTTGACATCCCCACTCGGGCTAGTCGCGCTAGCATTTAACGGGTGTTTGATACTTCGAGGACATACGCACTCGCCAAGTGTACTTTTAAGGGGTATTATTATTACGTTAAGTTAGTTACCGGGTGCCCATAGATAAGCATATACTTTTCATACTGTTTTGGAATACGAATTCTCGTGGTCTACATTACATTACTGAATACAAACTATAGCTCACCAACATTCGTGTTGACCTTTTTAAGCGTGTATTTCTCAGGTGCTTAGACGTTGTTGCTTCCACTATTAGACTTGCTATCTTGGTGTTATAGACTTTGTTACAGACTCGCTGTGTTAGACTTCCGCTGCATTACTTAGAGATGTCTCAATCATGGAACTTTTATCTTGCATTCACAACTTATGTTATTTGAATAATGGCTTGTAACGACCTTTGTGTCATGTTATCTTTTGTAAAACGTTATCCTTTCATGAATGCAAAACTTGTTTTAAAACAGTATGTAGTATTATACCGTGTAATGGACCTGTTGTTGACGATTCGTACATGATGGTTTTGTACGGGGCGTCACATTTGGTATCAGAACATCGGTTGTAGGGAATTTGGTTACATTAGTGAGTCTTGACCGAGTCGAGTAGGATTCGCTAATAGGACTAATCCACAACTTGCTCGTTTACTTGTTACTGCTTACTACTACTGCATGCTAATGCTTACCTTTACTGCTATGTGAACTTGATGTATGCTGCTACTTTCTCGCTACTGCATGCTACTATCTGTCTTTGATTACATGTTACTTTTATTTAATACTGTTACGATTGCCATGCTATGTACTGCTAGGATGCTGTAGTGCCTGATTACGTGCTTGCTATATGTTTTACTGACATGGAAAAAGTTATTTTTCCTTGTTCAGATGTCAGACATGCCGCCCATGACCTTTGACTTCGAGAGCGACTCAGATACGTCTGCTACCTCGCCTACTATTGTTGCTGACTCACCGCTATCCTCCGGTGACTTTGGCGATTCGTCTTTCGGAGATAGTGGACACGCGCTTGACCTGATGGACGTCTGAGACAGAGACGAGGATCTCGAGGAGATTCCAGCACCACCCAGCCCTAGACTCCCGGGGCCACAGCACCATTCCGGTGGTACTGTGATCCCTGGGGGAAACGGAGACGGCCCCTTCCGTAATAAGCATGGACATTGGGCTAGACGCACCGCTGACGGACGCGTCGTACCGATTAATATTGACTTATGACCACTGGCCAGACGCTTTCTCCCGCTCGTGACGTACTCGCACTACCTTCCGACGATTTAGACGGATCATCATCTGATGACACCAGCGAGGAGGATTCTGAGGAGGACTTTGAGGAGGAGCACGTTCAGCCACCCTCTACCCCACCGAAGAAGCGGTACCGCTTTGATGGTACTATTATTCCAGGGGTTAATGGAGGAAAGCCGTTCGCGAACGCGCATGGATAGTTAGTTAGGGTCACTGCCCGTAAAAGGGTTGTACCGTATCATGCCGATCCATTTGTGCGTAAGGTCGCCCGCTCAGTGCCGTCTACTTCTAGTACTACAACTGCATTATCTGGACCATCTGCACCACATGCACCATCTGCACCACCTGCCCCACCAGCATCTCCTATCATCGAGGAACTGACGAGGGAAGTGCGTGCCCTCCATGCTCGGATAACTGAGCTTGAGGACCAGATGTCCCACCTGATGGACATCATTTACCCACCGTCACCCTAGGACTGTTGTAATAGATTTCTTTATGTATTCCATTTGTAGTTTCCTGTTTTTCATTTATGTATTGTACGAACCTTATGCTATTGTATGCAATTTTCTTATTATGAATGAAACTACTGTTGTTGATCTATTGTACAGCATTTTATTACATATTGGCTTTTGTGCTACCTGCTGCTTGTTGCCATGCTTAGTTATCGTGTACTGTGTTACTTCCATGTTATTTACCGTATGCCATGACGTTGTTGGTTAATGGATTTTGACTTAAGTCAAAAAATTTGTTTGGAAGATCGATGGCTAACGGAAGAGGTCCAAGAGAAATCCCCATCGCAGCACAGCTTGAGGAGATGATAGCTGCTCGAGTAGCCGCAGCTATGGCGAATGCCAACCCCCAAGCTCCACCGGCTAACCCGAACTTCCAGAATGGGTGTACTTTCAAGGAATTCCAGAGCTGCAAGCCCCACAATTTCAGTAGAACAGAAGGGCCAGTTGGGCTGACGAGATGGTTTGAGAAGTTGGAATCCGTGTTCCGTGTGAGTAACTGCTCCGAAAGGAATAAGACTAAGTTTACATCCTGCACTTTGTCGGATGGCGCTTTGACTTGGTGGAATACGCTCGCCCAGGCTCGGGGAATGGACGAAGCTTATGCTACACCATGGGAGGAGTTTAAGAGGGCTATGATAGAGGAGTACTGCCCCAGAACCGAAATTCAGAAAGTGGAAGCGAAATTTTGGGAACTGAAAGTTGTAGGAACTGGCCTTGATGGCTATAATCGAAGGCACTTGGAGTTAGCGTTGATGTGCCCTACAATGGTTACTCCGGAGTACAAACGGATGGAGAGGTATCTGTGGGGACTCCCAAGGACATTCAAGG
The DNA here is from genome assembly GCF_046630445.1 of Rutidosis leptorrhynchoides. Lineage (NCBI taxonomy): Eukaryota > Viridiplantae > Streptophyta > Magnoliopsida > Asterales > Asteraceae > Rutidosis > Rutidosis leptorrhynchoides. The sequence continues at coordinate 505,123,244 of NC_092334.1, read as the reverse complement.
AAATGTCACTTCATCAAAACCAGCGAATGTTCCAGAAGCTATGCATATGGCGCACACCCTGATGAATCAAATTACCCGCCAAGAGCCAGAGAAGGCAAAATCATAATCGGGAGCTAGTAATGGGAAACGTAAGTGGGACGGAAGTAAGGGAAAAGGTTTTGACCAGAACCCGGCTTAGAGGTATGAGAATTTTAAGGGAAACAATGACTGGAGGAATCCTAACCCGAACCCTGGCTCTAACCCTAACTACAAAGGTAGTCTTCCCTAGTGTAAGAGATGCTACAAGCATCACACTGGATACTGCAACATAGTGTGTGAGAAGTGTAAAAGGACTGGACACATCGGCAGAGATTGTAAGATCACCGCCCCAGCTGTGAGGACAAACCCAAGTGGACCAAGAAAGTGTTTTGAGTACGGTCAGCAGGGCCACTTCAAGAATGAATGTCCTATCAAGAAGAAGGATGGCGGGCCAGCACGTGGAAGAGTTTTCAACATGAATGCCAGAGATGCCCGTGAAGATCCTGACTTGGTTACAGGTACATTCACTATCAATAAACTATTAACTTCTGTCCTATTTGATACCGGTGCCGATAGGAGTTATGTATGTAGACACTTTTTTTAACGACCCGTCAAAGTACACGTGACGACTATCTTTATCTTGGTCCCACAGCTTGATCATAATTCTAAATGAATTTAAGAAATAACCTTAGATTCTTTATTTAAAAATGATTTCCTATAAAGGAAACCTACCAAAATATGTAAGTTTAGAAAAACCATACATAAATATTTAATCAAAAGTTGACCAAAACAAAGTCAACAAACACCCACAATTTAATGTATCAAAATAGAATGCAAGTTAATGTTTACCAAAAGCTGCCATCATAAATATGCAGACTCTCTAAGCACAGCGGAAGCAATCAATCATGAACCTGAGAATAAAACATGCGAGTAACTGTCAACAAAAATGTTGAGTGAATTATAGGTTTAATATTGCAAACAATATTTAATTTAAACCGAAAAAAAATTATGTTTGAAAATATAAAGCCTTATTTTGGACCACAAAAATTATATGCTCAAAAACATATAAAACATTATTCCATTAACCCGTGAGCCACCTGGTAACCACTTAACGAATTCCACCCTTACCAAACAAAATATACACTGAACAGGTGTATCTTCAAATAATTACTGTGCAAAGTACTAATACATTCCGTCTTCAAAAATTGCTAGCGCGACTAGCACGAAATGGGGTTGTCAAACCCGATATATCTATCCATAGGATTCGCGTTCACCAGTAGAAACCAGTGATTACAGTTACCAGACTAGGGAATATTTTCGTTCAACTCACAATGAATAACTTAAACCAACTTCCACTTGTGTCTAATATAAAAAAAATGCATGTATTCTCATTCCAAAAGATATAAAATAGAAAAATAGGATTATAACTCACCTTAACGAAAATGAAGTAATATCACAGAACGTGAACTGCAGAAAGTAAAGTGATCAAGAATGATCACAACGCCGACCTATAAATAAAGCAGGTCGATATAAATAACTAACTTAGGTCAAGTCTTAGTATGATAGCTATAGTACTTGTTGCAAGTAGACATAGAACAACACTCAGTATGCTTTGGTTTGATCAGAACAGCGTAAGGACACGTACTTTCTATTTTTAGAAAGTTTCTATTTTTAGGAAAGTTTCTATTTTAGGAAAGTTTCCTTAATTAGAAAGTCAACAAAAGTCAACTGAAAGTCAAAGTCAACCGAAAGTCAACTCAAAAGTCAACCATGGTCAAACATAGTCAACATTGAATTTTAAAGTATAAATAATATTAATAATATAAGTTATAATGTTATTTAAAGTCATATATGTATAATCATGTCATATCATAAGTTTAATTAAATTAAATTGAATTATTAAAGTTAATATAAGTTTAAATGATATAATTAATATAACATAAGTATTTAATTATTTAATTAAATTTTAATCATATCATAAGTATTATTAATTAATAATGAATTATTAATCATATCATAAGTTTTAATTAAAATTATTAAATCATAAGTATTTAATAATTGAATTATAATTAAATAATAACTAAACCTTACAATAATTAAATAATTAATTAATTCTTATTATAAGTCTTATTATAATAATCTCATAACATAAGTTTAATACTTACCATAAGTATTTTTCATTAATAATAAAAGTATTATTAATCATAAGTTTAATTAAAAGTTTCATTAATCAAAATGTAATTAATAAATGATATAATAAATATGTATATCATAAGTCTTAAATTAAATTAATCACTTTTATATCGTAGTAATTTAATGAAAATGAAAATCATTATTTTATATCATAGGTTAGATGTTATAATCATAAGTTTTAATTAAAAGTTCATCCGGTCATAACTTGAGCCCCGGGTATCGGTTTTCGGCGAGTCTTATATATATCTCCGCCTAACCAAACTATCTGAAACATTAGTGCACTCAAGAACACCCCAAGAATAGCCCCCAAGTCATGACCAACAGCCCTAATTCAACTTGGGACTTTAATCCGATCAAAAACATGTTTTAGTCATACCGGGTGATCCGTGGCTCGGATTTCGATGACCCGAACGTGAATATTCATCCAATCATCAATCCTAACATACTAGTACATCCTAAAGACTCCAAAAGTGGTCATAAAGTCGGACCAAACCTGAACACATTCGTTTTTATGTTTTCATTTCATGAAAACACCATTTTAATCATATCTTAAGTTTCAGGAATCGAAATAACATGAATCCGGAGTCTAAAATCAATGTCTTGATGAGAGGAACACATCTAAACACTTTAATTTAACAAAAACATCAGTTAAGTTCAGTGAAATGGTCGAATAGTCTGCTGTACACAATCAATCAAACTGAAAACATGCGATAACGAGTGATTCGATTCATACAATCAATAATCCAACAACATACAAGCACTATACTATCATAATAACATATAAAAACAAAAAAAATTAAAGAAAAACAAAAAAAATTAAAGAAAAACAAAAAGTTAGGGTTAGGGTTTATACCCTAATCAAGAATTGATTTATGTAGACGCGTAGAGAATGATGCGGTGAATCCGATTATACTAAAAGCCCTTTAAAATGATCAACCAATTGATGAAGATGATGATATTTTTGTGGTGGTTGGCGACGGCTCCAAGGAGGAAAAAGGGAGAGGAGAAAGTGAAATGGGAATATTAGGTTTGAGAGAAAAAGGCTAGTAATGAAAAATGAAAATGAGAATAATGGAACAAAAATCACAAACCACCCCACCCATTTGGAAATTGTCGGCCAAAAGTGAGAGGGTGGACCCCTCTCTAGCCCAACATGATTAAAGACTAAAAGTTTGTGGCCCGAAAGCCCGAACGAAGCCCGAAACGCGAAAACGCTACCACGCAATTAAATATTCGGAGAGATAACGTACTCGCGACAAATAAAATATATAAACACTATATATATTCATATGATATAAAAATATCATATTTAAAATAATTTGAATTTAAAAATCTCAAAATCTTGACCGTTGGTTTGAAAACCGAAAAGATTCGCCGGATAGAAATCCACGACACGTAGAAACGTACAAATTAAAATATGAATACAAATATTCACTTAACACAAAATAATTAATATATTATCACTAAAATAATAATATAGGTCATAGAAATGACGTGGCACGAATAACAATTAACGAACGTTAAATAATAAACGGTAAAAGATAACGGAAAAAGTAGGGTCGTGACACTTTTGCTCTAAGATAGATTGGTCGTTAGTGCCTTTGGATGAGGGTATACTTGTCAAAGTAGCCAATGGAAAACTTGAGAAAGTTGACCAAATTGGCCGAGGAGGGATTATAAACCAAGCTGGTGTAGATTTTGAGATTGATATTATACCCATTAAGTTGAGAAGCTTTGACGTGATAGTCGGTATTGTAGTGACCCGAACTTTTCCATGTTTATTTATATATATATATATATATATATATATATATATATATATATATATATATATATATATATATATATATATATATATATATATATATATAATGAAGTTGGTATATTTACATGATTAAATGTTTTTAACATGTTAAGCAATCAAACTTGTTAAGACTTGATTATTTGAAATGAGTTCATGTAGACAATTGACCACCCAAGTTGACCGGCGATTCACGAACGTTAAAACTTGTAAAAATTATATGATGTTATATATATATATATATATATATATATATATATATATATATATATATATATATATATATATATATATATATATATATAGTTAACATGATATTATCATAAGAAAGTATCTCACTAGGTATATTAACAATGAGTTATGTACATAAAATGAGACTATTGAATTGAGAAACTCGAAACGATATATATAACGATTATCGTTATAACAACGTCTTACTAAATACATATGAATCATATTGATACACTATGTTTAAATATGATAAATGATAAGTAAACATATCATTAAGTGTATTAACAATAAACTACATATGTAAAAACAAGACTACTAACTTAAGGATTTCGAAACGAGACATATATGTAACGATTATCGTTGTAACGACATTTAAATGTATATATATCATATTAAGATATATTAATACATCATAATATCATGATAATGTAATAATTTAATATCTCATTAGATATAATAAACAATGGGTTAACAATATTTAACAAGATCGTTAACTTAAAAGTTTCAAAACAACACTTACATGTAAAGACTAACGATGACTTAACGTCTCAGTTAAAAATGTATATACATGTAGTATTTTAATATGTATTCATACACTTTTGAAAGACTTCAAGACACTTATCAAAGTACTTCTACTTAATAAACATGCTTACAATTACATCCTCATTCATTTTCATCAACAATTTTACTCGTATGCACTCGTATTTGTACTCGTACAATACACAGCTTCTAAATGTATTTACTATTAGTATATACACTCCAATGATCAGCACTTAGCAGCCCATGTGAGTCACCTAACCATGTGGGAACCATCATTTGGCAACTATTATGAAATATCTCACAAAATTACAAACTAATGGAGCATAGATGAAGACCTTATATTCACGTGAACTAGCAAGAGCATAAACACATTTTCATTTCAACTTTCATGCATCAAACCACTCTCTCTCAAGTGTTCTTCCATTGTTCTAAGTGTTTATCTTCAACAAAATCTAGCTCAATCTAGTTCAGAAATCCATACATAAACCAAGTTACAAAACAACTACTCAAGAATACACCAACAACACTTCCAAGTTTGCTAACTTACTTCCAAACTTACAAATCCATTTTGAGTGATCATCCAACCTCAAGAAATATTTCTTATTTACAGTAAGATATCTTTCTAATATAAGGTATTACTCATATTCAAACTTTGATTCAATTTCTATAACTATAATAATATTATTTCGAGTGGAAATCTTACTTGAACTTGTTTTCCTGTCATGATTCTGCTTCAAGAACTTTCAAGCCATCCAAGGATCCTTTGAAGCTAGATCTATTTTTCTAATTTTCAGTAAGTTTATCCACAAAACTTGAGGTAGTAATGATGTTCATAACATTATTCGAATCATATATATAAAACTATCTTATTCGAAGGTTTAAATTTGTAATCACTAGAACATAGTTTAGTTAATTCTAAACTTGTTCGCAAACAAAAGTTAATCCTTCTAACTTGAATTTTAAAATCTACTAGACACATGTTCTATATCTATTTGATATGCTAACTTAATGATTTAAAACCTGGAAACACGAAAAACACCGTAAAACCGGACATACGCCGTTGTAGTAACACCGCGGGCTGTTTTGGGTTTGATAATTAAAAACTATGATAAACTTTGATTTAAAATTTGTTCTTTTGGAAAAATGATTTTTCTTATGAACATGAAACTATATCCAAAAATCATGGTTAAACTCAAAGTGGAAGTATGTTTTCCAAAATGGTCATCTAGACGTCGTTCTTTCGACTGAAATGACTACCTTTACAAAAACGACTTGTAATCTATATTTCTGACTATAAACTTATAATTTTTTTGTTTAGATTTATAAACTTAAGTTCAATATGAAACCATAGCAAATTGAATCACTCAAAACGGATTTAAAACGAAGAAATTATGGGTAAAACAAGATTGGATAATTTTGCTTGTTGTAGCTACGTGAAATTTGTAACAAATCTATACAAATCCTAACTTAACTAACTTATATTGTATTATACATGTATTCTAACATATATTATGTAATCTTGGGATACCATAGACACGAATACAATGTTTTGACATATCATATCGACCCATCTATATATATATATATATATATATATATATATATATATATATATATATTTCGGAACAACCATAGACACTCTATATGCAGTAATGCTGGAGTTAGCTATACAGGGTTGAGGTTGATTCCAAAATACTATATATACTTTGAGTTGTGATCTAGCCTGAGACTTGTATATACTGGGTCGTGGATTGATTCGATATATTATATATTGATTTATTTTCTGTACATCTAACTGTGGACAATTAGTTGTAGGTTACTAACGAGGACTGCTGACTTAACAAACTCAAATCATTAAAACGTAATAAAAATGTTGTAAATATATTTTGATCATACTTTGATATATATGTACATATTTGTTATAGGTTCGTGAATCAACCCGTGGCCAAGTCTTACTTCCCGACGAAGTAAAAATCTGTGAAAGTGAGTTATAGTCCCAATTTTTAAAATCTAATATTTTTGGGATGAGAATACATTCAATTTTATAAATGTTTTACAAAATAGACACAAGTAGGTGAAACTACTTTCTATGGTTGAATGATCGAAGCCGAATATGCCCCTTTTGCTTAGTAACCTAAGAATTAGTAAACCAGTCTACTAATTGACGCGAATCCTAAAGATAGATCTATTGGGCCCAACAAACCCCATCCGTTGTAGCGGATGCTTTAGTACTTCGAGTTTTTATATCATGTCCGATGGATTTCCAGAATGATGGGGATATTTTTATATGCATCTTATTAATGTCGGTTACCAGGTGTTCACCATATGAATGATTTTTATCTCTATGTATGGGATGATGTTTATGAAAAATAAAAATATGAAATCTTGTGGTCTATTATTACGGTTGATAAATATATAGGTTAAGCCTATAACTCACCAACATTTTTGTTGACGTTTTAAGCATGTTTATTCTCAGGTAATTGTTAAGAGCTTCTGCTGTTGCATACTAAATTAAGGATAAGATTTGGAGTCCAAGCTTGTATAATATTGTTTGAAAACTGCATTCGAAGACATATATTATTGTGTAATATTATTGTAAATCATTATGTAATGGTCGTGTGAAAATGCTATATTTTTTATTATCATTTTTAAACCTTTATCGATAAAATAAAGGTTATGGTTTGTTTTAAAATCGAATGCAGTCTTTGAAAAACGTCTCATATAGAGGTCAAAACCTCGCAACGAAATCAATTAATATGGAACGTTTATAATCAATATGAACGGGACATTTCAGTTGGTATCCGAGCGTTGGTATTAGAGAACCATAAAATTGTATTAGTGTGTCTTACCGAGTTTGTTAGAATGCATTAGTGAGTCTGGACTTCGACCGTGTTTTCTTTAAAGACGATTGCTTAACACTTTTTGTTGGAAACTATATATTATTAACATGTAAATATTATGTGATATATTAATCTCTTAACGTGTTTGATATTGTGTGATAGATGTCGACCTCTAGTACAAATCCCATTGACTCACCTAATAATAATGAAGAGTCGAATATATTTTGGGAAGATTCACAAATTCCCGAGGAAGAACAGAAATAGGAAGAACCGGAAGAGGAGGAACCGGAAGAGGAGGAACCGGAAGAGGAGGAACCGGAAGAAAAAGAGGTTTCGGAGAATGAAATATTAATACCTACAGTAAAACGATTAAATAAAAGAAGATCCTCAACCAATGGACCAAAGTTAAAAATGGTCAATGGTGTTTCCGCCAAGGAAGCAAAATATTGGAAAAATTACCAATTTATTGATGAATCGGATCCCGACGAGGATTTTGATAATTTTATATAAATTACCCCAACTCAATTTAATAAGACAAAAGAGAATAATAAGGGAAAGGGCATCAAAATAGAGAAACCTGATTCCGACCACGATGAACTTTATATGTATCGTAAATGCCCGTATTTCTTAGATTTTAACAATAATCCGGGAACATCTAGGCCACCAGGTTTTTCTAAACAATTTGTGAAAACGACGGCTCGTATTAGAGGATCACCATGTATCCCTAGGAAATTAGCCAAACGAACTAAGTTCGAAGAAGAAGAAACGAGTGAGTCGGAATAAAGAGTTGTAATCATGCTGTGTAATATATGTATTGTAGTGTGTTTGTATTTTTATGTTATATGTAAATATTGCTTTTATTATTTGTTAATTATCTTTGACGAATCTAATCCTTGTTTATTTTACAGTATAAAAACAATAATGGACGTTAATGATAGACAACCAAAAATTTTAGAAGACCTACCAGGGGATATGATTGATGAAATCTTGTCTAGAGTCGGGCAGAATTCATCTGCACAATTATTTACGGAAAAATTAGTTTGTCGAACGTTTGAAAGACATTCCAGGCATGCCTTAGTTTATAAAAGGCTTTCCTTTGAAAGATGGGGCATATCACATTGGGGAGACTTTAAGTTACGCCAAGTTTTCTTTAAGGCATTTAGTGCGGGAAACCTAGATGCAATTTTACGCTACGGGTTACGAACCTATTTTGACTCAACATATCCCAACATAGGACTCCGTTCTTTAGAAAGAGCTTCTAACATGCAACATAAAGAAGCATGTTATGCTTACGGGTTAATAATGTTCGATTCTCATCAAATTGAGAAAAAGAACATTGGGTTACAACTTTTAAATAAAACCTTCCCACAAGTGACGGACTCGGTAGTTGAGGTGAGAAACAAGGTTTTTATATTGTTACGGGGCTGTTGGGCATTACGAAACCCTCGTCCTTTTGACGACATTACAACATGCTGCCTAGCTAACGGTCACAATGGTTATCTGCCACATAACCAAGGATGGGAAATAATATTAGTACAACCAGAATGCATGACTTGTTTCTGGACTTATGAATTACGTGTCGTTATTTCTTTTGCTGAACGACTTGCATATTAACTAGAATTGCCTTTATAGCTGCCGAGTAGTAAGTTATTATGTGCTATATTTCATCCTATATGTATAATAGTGGTATTGTATGTTTGTAAAATATTGTATAAAAGTTTGAACGCGAAATATTATTGTAATAAGTTTTTCATATAGAAGTGTAGTAGTTGAGTTGTATAGTAGCTACTAAGTATGAACTTAACGGGTAGGTACTACCCGAATTAAAACTATAAAATGCTAATATGAAGAAAAAGCTTTTATAAATAAGTTCATATTATGCTACGAAATACTATTGACTACTCTTAAATTCTATATGATTAACTCAATTCTTTTGGCTATTTTTGAAGGAAATGGCACCGACGACAAGACTTCCGTGTTTTCCTTGCTGCAAACATAGCCGCAGTACAAGCCGCAATGCAAAATAACAACAATAACTCTGGTTCTAGCAGTGGAACTAATTCCACAAGAAATCGTGTAGGATGCTCCTACAAAGAATTCACTGCCTGCAAACCTTTGGAATTTGATGGAACCGAGGGTCCAATCGGATTGAAACGGTGGACCGAGAAGGTTGAATCGGTGTTTGCCATAAGTAAATGTACTGAAGAAGACAAAGTAAAGTACGCTACGTATACCTTCACAGGTACTGCGTTAACATGGTGGAATACCTATCTCGAACAGGTAGGACAAGATGCAGCTTACGCACTACCGTGGTCAGCATTCAAGCAATTGATGAGCGAGCAGTATCGTCCCAGAAACGAGGTAAATAAGCTCAAGGTAGAGCTTAGAGGATTACGAATGCAAGGTTTTGATATCACCACATACGAACGACGATTCACAGAGTTGTGCCTATTGTGTCCCAGAATGCTTAAAGACGAAGAAGAGAAGATCGATGCATTTGTAAAAGGATTACCGGAAAGGATTCAAGAAGATGTGAGTTCACACGAGCCCGCCTCCATACAAAAGGCAAGTCGAATGGCTCACAAACTAGTGAATCAGATCGAAGGAAGGATTAAATAGCAGGCGGCCGAAGAGGCTAACATGAAACAAGTCAAGAGAAAGTGGGAAGAAACCAATGACAAGAGTCACCAATACAACAACAACTTCAACAAACGTCCCAACAACAACTACAATAACCATCCCAACAACAATAACAATAACAACAATAACAACAATAACAATCACAACAACAATCTCAATAATAACAATGGCAACAAAAACCAAAAACAGCCATGCCAAAGGTGTGAAGAGCATCACCAGGGGTTCTGCATGACATTTTGCACCAAGTGTAAAAGAAATGGTCATAGTGCGACAAAGTGCGAGATCTACGGACCAATGTATAACAGAACTAAAAGAACAAATAATGTCGGAACAAATAACACCGCCATAGTTTGTTTTGGATGTGGAAAACCGGGCCACTTTAGTAGAAATTGCCCGAACCAGGGGCATACTAATGGGCAGGGCCGCGGAAGAGTTTTCAATATTAATACAGCGGAAGCACAGGAAGACCCGGAGACTGTTACGGGTACGTTTCTTATTGAAAATAAATCTGTTTATGTTTTATTTGATTCGGGTGCGGATAGAAGCTATATGAGTAGAGATTTTTGTGCTAAACTAAGTTGCTCACTGATGCCCTTGGATAATAAATTTTTACTCGAATTAGCAAACGGTAAATTAATTACAGCAGATAATATATGTCGGAATCGAGAAATTAAACTGGTTAGCGAAACATTTAAGATTGACTTGATACCAGTAGAGTTAGGGAGTTTTGATGTGATAATCGGTATGGACTGGTTGAAAGAAGTGAAAACAGAGATCGTTTGTTACAAAAATGCAATTCGCATTATACGAGAAAAAGGAAAACCCTTAAAGGTGTTCGGAGAAAAGAGCAACGTGAAGTTAAATCTTATTAGTAACCTGAAGGCGCAAAAACTAATAAGAATTGGTTGCTATGCTGTGCTAGTATACGTCGAAAAAGTCAATTTCGAAGAAAAGAACATCAATGATGTTCCCATTGCAAAAGAATTTCCCGATGTATTTCCGAAAGAATTACCGAGACTATCTCCACACCGATCCGTTGAATTTTAAATAGACCTTGTACCGGGAGCTGCACCAATAGCTCGTGCTCCATACAGACTCGCACCCAGCGAAATGAAGGAACTTCAGAGCCAATTACAAGAACTTTTAGAGCGTGGTTTCATTCGACCAAGCACATCACCGTGGGGAGCTCCTGTTTTGTTTGTCAAAAAGAAAGATGGTACATTTAGATTATGTATCGACTATAGAGAGTTGAACAAACTTACCATCAAGAACCGTTATCCACTATCGAGAATCGACGATTTATTTGATCAGCTGCAAGGTTCGTCAGTGTACTCGAAGATTGATTTACATTCTGGATATCATCAAATGCGGGTGAAGGATGATGATATTCCAAAAACTGCTTTTAGGAAGCGTTACGATCATTACAAGTTTATGGTTATGCCATTTGGGTTGATTAATGCACCGGCTATGTTCATGGACCTTATTAACCGAGTGTGTGGACCATACCTTGACAATTTTGTCATTGTTTTCATCGATGACATACTTTTTTACTCAAAGAATGATCACGAACACGAAGAACATTTGAGAAAAGTGATAGATTTGTTGAGGAAAGAAAAACTGTACGCTAAGTTTTCAAAGTGTGCATTTTGGTTGGAAGAATTTCAATTCCTCGGACACATAGTGAACAAAGAAGGTATTCAGGTGGATCCAGCAAAGATTGAAACCATTGAAAAGTGGGAAACCCCGAAAACTCCGAAGCATATACGCCAATTTTTAGGACTGGCTGATTACTACAGAAGGTTCATCCAAGATTTTTCCAAAATAGCAAAACCTTTGACTGAATTAACGCATAAAGGGAAGAAATTTGAATGGAAGGATGAGCAGGAGAAAGCGTTTCAATTGTTGAAGAAAAAGTTAACTACGACACCTATATTGTCATTGCCTGAAGGGAATGATGATTTTGTGATATATTGTGACGCCTCAAAGCAAGGCCTCGGCTGTGTATTAATGCAACGAACGAAGGTAATTGCTTATGCATCCAGACAATTGAAGATTCACGAGCAAAATTATACGACTCACGATTTAGAATTGGGCGCTGTTGTTTTTGCATTAAAGACTTGGAGGTACTACTTATATGGGGTCAAAAGTATTATATATACCGACCACAAAAGTCTCCAACATATATTTAATCAGAAACAACTGAACATGAGACAGCGTAGGTGGATTGAACTGTTGAATGAGTATGACTTTGAGATTCATTACCACCCGGGGAAGGAAAATGTGGTAGACGACGCCTTGAGCAGAAAGAATAGAGAACCTATACGAGTAAAAGTTATGAATATAATTATTCATACTAACCTTACTACTCAAATAAAGGAGGCGCAACAGGGAGTTTTAAAAGAAGGAAGTTTAAAGAATGAAATACCCAAAGGATCGGAGAAACATCTTAATATTCGGGAAGACGAAACCCGGTATAAGGCTGAAAGAATTTGGGTACCAAAGTTTGAAGATGTGAGAGAAATGGTACTTAAGGAAGCACATAAAACCAGATACTCAATACATCCCGGAGCGGGAAAGATGTACAAAGATCTCAAGAAGCACTTTTGGTGGCCGGGTATGAAAGCCGATATTGCTAGATATGTGGAAGAATGTTTGATGTGTTCTAAGGTCAAAGCTGAACATCAAAAACCATCAGGTCTACTTCAACAACCTGAAATCCCGGAATGGAAATGGGAAAACATTAACATGGATTTCATTACTAAATTGCCAAGGACTGCAAGTCGTCTCACCAGGTCAGCACACTTTCTGCCAATGAGAGAAGATGATAAAATGGAGAAGTTGGCGAGATTATACTTGAAGGAAGTTGTCTCTAGACATGGAATACCAATCTCTATTATCTCTGATAGAGATGGCAGATTTGTTTTAAGGTTTTGGCAGACATTACAACAAGCATTGGGAACTCGTCTAGACATGAGTACTGCCTATCATTCACAAACCGATGGGCAGAACAAAAGGACGACACAGACTCTTGAAGACATGTTAAGAGCATGTGTTATTGATTTTGGAAACGGTTGGGATCGACATCTACCATTAGCAGAATTTTCCTACAACAACAGTTAACACTCGAGTATCGAAATGGCACCGTTCGAAACACTTTATGGTAGAAAGTGCAGATCTCCAATTTATTGGAATGAATTGGGTGATAGACAGATTACGGGTTCGGAGATAATCCAAGAAACTACAGAGAAAATCATCCAAATTCAACAACGGTTGAAAACCGCTCAGAGTTGACAAAAGAGCTACGCGGACCTTAAAAGGAAAGATATAGAATTTGAAATTGGAGAGATGGTCATGCTTAAGGTTTCGCCTTAGAAGGGCGTTATTCGATTTGGTAAACGGGGGAAACTAAATCCAAGATACATTGGACCATTCAAGATTTTAGATCGTGTCGGACCAGTAGCCTACCGACTTGAATTACCTCAACAACTCGCCAATGTACATAATACCTTTCACATCTCAAATCTGAAGAAGTGCTTAGCTAAAGAAGATCTCACTATTCCTTTAGACGACATTAAAATCAATGAAAAACTATAATTCATTGAAGAACCCGTCGAGATAACGGATCGTGAGGTTAAAAGGTTCAAGCAAAATAAGATACCGATCGTCAAGGTTCGATGGAATGCTCGTAGGGGACCTGAGTTCACCTGGGAGCGTGAAGATCAAATGAAGCTGAAATACCCGTACCTATTTCCAGAAGATTCGTCAACACCTTCAACAGCTTAAAATTTCGGGACGAAATTTATTTAACGGGTAGGTACTGTAGTGACCCTAACTTTTCCATGTATATATATATATATATATATATATATATATATATATATATATATATATATATATATATATATATATATATATATATAGTTAACATGATATTATGATAAGAAAGTATCTCACTGGGTATATTAACAATGAGTTATATACATAAAATGAGACTATTGAATTATGAAACTCGAAACGATATATATAACGATTATCGTTATAACAACGTCTTACTAAATACATATGAATCATATTAAGATATTGATACACTATGTTTAAATATGATAAATGATAAGTAAACATATCATTAAGTGTATTAACAATAAACTACATATGTAAAAACAAGACTACTAACTTAAGGATTTCGAAATGAGACATATATGTAATGATTATCGTTGTGACGACATTTAAATTTATATATATCATATTAAGATATATTAATACATCATAATATCATGATAATGTAATAATTTAACATCTCATTAGATATAATAAACAATGGGATCTCATTAGATATAATAAACAATGGGTTAACAACATTTAACAGGATCGTTAATTTAAAAGTTTCAAAACAACACTTACATGTAATGACTAACGATGACTTAACGACTCAGTTAAAAATGTATATACATGTAGTATTTTAATATGTATTCATACACTTTTGAAAGAATTCAAGACACTTATCAAAGTACTTATACTTAACAAAAATGCTTACAATTACATCCTCATTCATTTTCATCAACAATTCTACTCGTATGCACTCGTATTTGTACTCGTACAATACACAGCTTCTAAATGTATTTACTATTGGTATATACACTCCAATGATCAGCTCTTAGCAGCCCTTGTGAGTCACTTAACCATGTGGGAACCATAATTTAGCAAATAGCAAGACATATCTCACAAAATTACAAACTAATGGAGCATAGATGAAGACCTTATATTCACGTGAACTAGCAAGAGCACAAACACATTTTCATTTCAACTTTCATGCATCAAACCACTCTCTCTCAAGTGTTCTTCCATTGTTCTAAGTATTCTTCATCATCTTCAACAAAATCTAGCTCAATCTAGTTCATAAATCCATACATAAACCAAGTTACAAAACAACTACTCAAGAACACACCAACAACACTTCCAAGTTTGCTAACTTACTTCCAAACTTACAAATCCATTTTGAGTGATCATCTAACCTCAAGAAATATTTCTTATTTACAGTAAGATATCTTTCAAATACAAGGTATTACTCATATTCAAACTTTGATTCAATTTCTATAACTATAACAATCTTATTTCGAGTGGAAATCTTACTTGAACTTGTTTTCCTGTCATGATTCTGCTTCAAGAACTTTCAAGCCATCCAAGGATCCTTTGAAGCTAGATCTATTTTTCTCATTTCCAGTAGGTTTATCCACAAAACTTGAGGTATTAATGATGTTCATAACATCATTCGAATCATATATATAAAACTATCTTATTCGAAGGTTTAAACTTGTAATCACTAGAACATAGTTTAGTTAATTCTAAACTTATTCGCAAACAAAAGTTAATCCTTCTAACATGACTTTTAAAATCAACTAGACACATGTTCTATATCTATATGATATGCTAACTTAATGATTTAAAACCTAAAAACACGAAAAACACCGTAAAACCGGACATACGCCGTTGTAGTAACACCGCGGGCTGTTTTGGGTTTGATAATTAAAAACTATGATAAAATTTGATTTAAAAGTTGTTCTTCTGGAAAAATAATTTTTCTTATGAACATGAAACTATATCCAAAAATCATGGTTAAACTCAAAGTGGAAGTATGTTTTCCAAAATGATCATCTAGACGTCGTTCTTTCGACTGAAATGACTACCTTTACAAAAATAACTTGTAATCTCTATTTTAGAATATAAACTTATACTTTTTCTGTTTATATTTATAAACTTAAGTTCAATATGAAACCATAGCAACTTGAATCACTCAAAACAGATTTAAAACGAAGAAATTATGGGTAAAACAAGATTGGATAATTTTGCTTGTTGTAGCTACGTGAAATTTGTAACAAATCTATACAAATCCTAACTTAACTAACTTATATTGTATTATACATGTATTCTAACATATATTATGTAATCTTGGGATACCATAGACATGAATACAATGTTTTGACATATCATATCGACCCATATATATATATATATATATATATATATATATATATATATATATATATATATATATATATATATATATATATATATATATATATATATATATATATATATATATATATATATATATATATATATATATTTCGGAACAACCATAGACACTCTATATGCAGTAATGCTGGAGTTAGCTATACACGGTTGAGGTTGATTCCAAAATACTATATATACTTTGAGTTGTGATCTAGCCTGAGACTTGTATATACTGGGTCGTGGATTGATTCGATATATTATATATTGATTTATTTTCTGTACATCTAACTGTGGACAATTAGTTGTAGGTTACTAACGAGGACTGCTGACTTAACAAACTCAAATCATTAAAACGTAAGAAAAATGTTGTAAATATATTTTGATCATACTTTGATATATATGTACATATTTGTTATAGGTTCGTGAATTAACCCGTGGCCAAGTCTTACTTCCCGATGAAGTAAAAATCTGTGAAAGTGAGTTATAGTCCCAATTTTTAATATCTAATATTTTTGGGATGAGAATACATGCAATTTTATAAATGTTTTACAAAATAGACACAAGTACGTGAAACTACTTTCTATGGTTGAATGATCGAAGCCGAATATGCCCCTTTTGCTTGGTAACCTAAGAATTAGTAAACCAATCTACTAATTGACGTGAATCCTAAAGATAGATCTATTGGGCCCAACAAACCTCATCCGTTGTAGCGGATGCTTTAGTACTTCGAGTTTTATATCATGTCCGATGGATGTCCCGGAATGATGGGGATATTCTTATATGCATCTTGTTAATGTCGGTTACCAGGTGTTCACCATATGAATGATTTTTATCTCTATGTATGGGATGATGTTTATGAAAAATGAAAATATGAAATCTTGTGGTCTATTATTACGATTGATAAATATATAGGTTAAACCTATAACTCACCAACATTTTTGTTGACGTTTTAAGCATGTTTATTCTCAGGTAATTGTTAAGAGCTTCCGCTGTTGCATACTAAATTAAGGACAAGATTTGGAGTCCATGCTTGTATAATATTTTTTGAAAACTGCATTCGAAGACATATATTATTGTGTAATATTATTGTAAACCATTATGTAATGGTCGTGTGAAAACGCTATATTTTTTATTATCATTTTTAAACCTTTATCGATAAAATAAAGGTTATGGTTTGTTTTAAAATCGAATGCAGTCTTTGAAAAACGTCTCATATAGAGGTCAAAACATCGCAACGAAATCAATTAATATGGAACGTTTATAATCAATATGAATGGGACATTTCTGGTATGGACTGGTTGTCCAAGGTAAGAGCCGAAGTTATCTGTGGTGAGAAGATTCTCCGTATACCTCGCGAAGATGATAAGCCACTGATTGTTTACGGAGATAGATGTAGCCCGAAGCTGAACCATATTAGTTGCATAAAGGCACAAAAGGTTATAAAAAAGGGGCGTTTTGCTGTTTTAGCACATGTGAAGAAACTAGAATCTGAGGAGAAAATCGTGGATGAAGTGTGAATTGTGAACGAATTTCCCGACGTCTTTCAAGAAGAGTTGTCGGGATTACCCTCGCTGAGATCAGTGGAGTTTTAGATCAATCTAGTACCAGGAGCTGCACCTGTAGCTCGCACACCTTATCGACTTGCACCTTCCGAACTGCAAGAGTTACAGAGTCAACTGCAGGAACTACTAGACCGTGGATTTATCTGACTGAGTTCATCACCTTGGGGCGCACCTGTTTTCTTCATGAAGAAGAAGGACGGATCTTTCCGCATGTGTATTGATTATCGTGAACTGAACAAGTTGACGATCAAGAATCGGTATCCCCTTCCCAGGATTGACGATCTTTTAGATCAGCTGCAAAGATCCAGTGTTTACTCCAAGATTGATTTACGATCAGGTTATCACCAGTTGAGGGTGAAGGAGAGCGATGTGCTGAAGACTGCGTTCCGAACTCGTTATGGTCACTATGAGTTTCTAGTGATGCCATTAGGTTTAACTAACGCACCTGCCGTGTTTATGGATCTCATGAATCGCGTATGCAAGCTGTACCTGGACAAATTCGTTATCGTCTTCATAGATGATATCCTAATCTATTCCAAAATCGAAGAAGGACATGAGCAACCTCTTTCGACTCATGCTTGAACTCTTGAGACAAGAGCAACTCTATGCCAAATTCTTCAAGTGTGAATTTTGGTTGAAGGAAGTCCAATTTCTTGGTCATATTGTGAGCGATCAGGGTATCAAAGTCGATCCCGTAAAGATCGAAGCCATCAGCAAGTGGGAAACCCCCACTACTTCTACTCATATCCATCAATTTTTAGGCTTCGTCGGTTATTATCGTAGATACATCGAAGGTTTCTCTTTGATTGCGCGTCCTTTGACCGTGTTAACTCACAAGGGGAAGAAATTCGTTTGGGAAATCGAGCAAGAGTCGGCATTC
This sequence comes from Rutidosis leptorrhynchoides, assembly GCF_046630445.1. Classification (NCBI taxonomy): domain Eukaryota; kingdom Viridiplantae; phylum Streptophyta; class Magnoliopsida; order Asterales; family Asteraceae; genus Rutidosis; species Rutidosis leptorrhynchoides. Next base: position 505,104,527 of record NC_092334.1, on the reverse strand, counting down.
CAAACCCTGAAGCAGAAGTTATCCACCGCTCCTATTTTGTCCTTTCCCGAAGGCAGTGATGATTTTGTTGTGTATTTTGATGCCTCCCGACAAGGTTTTGGGTGTGTATTGATGCAACGGAAGAAGGTTATTGCTTACGCCTCCCGATAACTGAAGATTCACGAGCGAAACTACACTACTCACGATCCTGAGCTTAGAGCCATTGTCTTTGCGCTCAAACTGTGGAGACACTATCTGTATGGAACCAAGAGTACTATCTTCACCGATCACAAGAGCCTCCAACACATATTCGATCAGAAGCAATTGAATATGCGACAGCGACGGTGGGTCGAGACATTGAACGACTACGATTGTGAACTTCGTTACCACCCTGGCAAGGCAAATGTTGTAGCCGATGCCTTGAGCTGAAAGAAAAGAATGGTACAACTTCGTGTCCGAGCCTTGAACGTCACCATTCACATGAATCTCAATAGCCAAATCCGTTTAGCTCAAGAGGAAGCTCTCAAGGAGGAGAATATTGCTCAAGAGCACTTGAACATTCTCGTTCCTCGATTCGATGTCAAGGAGACTGGACTCTGATACTTTGCTGGAAGAATCTGGGTGCCTAGATATGGGGATTTACGAAGCATAATTCTAGATGAAGCCTACAAGTCAAGGTATTCGATTCATCCAGGAGCTGGTAAGATGTACCACGACCTCAAGGTTCAATATTGGTGGCCAAAACTCAAGAAGGATGTTGCGACTTACGTCAGAAATTGTTTAACTTGTTCTAAGATCAAAGCCGAACATCAGAGGCCATCTGGATTACTTCAGTAACCTGAAATCCCGCAATAGAAGTGGGAAGGAATAACGATGGACTTCATTACGAAGCTACCGAAGACGGTAGGCAGATATGATACTGTCTGGGTTATCGTTGACCGTTTTACCAAATTTGCACACTTTCTAGCCATGAAGGAAACTGATACGATGGAGAAACTTGCGTAATTATACATAAAGGAACTTGTATCTCGACACGGTGTACCCTTATCGATTATTTCAGACCGAGACGCCCGTTTCGCTTCTAGATTTTGGCGTTCTTTGCAAGAAGCTTTGGGAACACGTTTAGATATGAGTACTGCGTATCACCCGCAAACCGACGGACAGAGCGAACGTACGATTTAAACCCCAGAGGACATGTTGCGTGCTTGTGTAATTGATTTCGGAAAGGCTTGGGAGAAGCATTTGTCGCTAACCGAATTCTCTTACAACAATAGCTATCATGCAAGCATTAAGGCCACACCTTTCGAAGCCTTGTATGGCCGAAGATGTCGTTCTCCTATCTGTTGGGCTGAAGTAGGTGAAAAGAAAATCACCGGACCCAAACTCGTCCATGAAACTACCGAGAAGATTGTCCAAATTCAAACGAGGCTTAAGGCGGCCCGTGATCGTCAAAAGAGCTATGCCGATCTTAAGCTTAAAGATCGCGAACTCCAAGTAGGTGACCGAGTGATGTTGAAGGTCGCACCTTGGAAAGGTGTAATCCGTTTCGGAAAGCGCGGGAAGCTAAATCCGCGATATATTGGTCATTTTGAAGTCTTGGAGCGTATTGGACCCGTTGCTTACCGTTTGGATCTTCCAACTCAGTTGAGTGCTGTTCATCCCACTTTTCACGTGTTGAATCTGAAGAAATGTCTTGCTGAACCAGAACTTATCATACCACTTGAGGAGCTTACGATTGATGACAAACTCCACTTCATGGAAGAACCTGTTGAAATTATGGACCGTGAGGTCAAAACCTTGAAACGCAACAAGATTCCAATTGTTCGAGTTCGTTGGAATGCTAAACGAGGACCTGAGTTTACTTGGGAGCGAGAGGATCAGATGATGCAGAAGTATCCTCACCTCTTCACAACTCTACCGTCTACCTCAGCTTAAAATTTTGGGACGAAATTTTCATTAACAGGTGGGTAATGTAACGACCCGACTTTTTTGACTTACTTTTGTGCTTGTTACTTTCTGCAAAACTGCGTATTTGTGCGTACTGAGCTATATTATATTCTGGGATCTTATTTCATGATTAATTACCTTCGTTATACCATACAGTGTGCCATTAAGTACTTAGTTACTTAACTTGATCCCCGAATGCTTTTATGACTGTTAGTGTCACTTGACGTTGAAAACGAGCTATGTATTTTGATACACATTTGACTTTGGTCATAATTGCAATATTATGACTATGTAATACTAATTGTTATTTTAACAATTACTTGGGTTATTGGTTGCTTAATTACGCTTATTAATTTACTTATGCTCACTAGTTAGTCTTGTTGGACTTTCTACCTTATTGGACTCAAGCTCACCCTACTCTAGCTAATGGACTATTTAATTAGCCCAATTTTAATAAGTTTATGACCCATATAAATGTAAGACAAATGCCCATTTATTAGAGGGAACATACTAGCATTTTTGTTAACCATAAACACAATTGTTGCATGGGATCCCAACATAAGCACCAACTTTAGACAATCATTAACCAAAAAGCAAAAGTTGTCCCTCCCTTGTCCCCCCAAACCTACGGCCAACCCACCCTCATCCCCCTATAAATACCACACAAACCTCACCCATTTTACACTTGATCTCATTCACAAATTACACACACTTACTCTCTAATTCTCTCTCTAGTCTTTCTCACTCTAAAAAGTGTAAGTTTTAAATTTTCTTCTTCTTCTTTTTCTCTTCTCTATGTCGACATCATCATTAAAGGATCTAGCTTTTTAGCTTTTTTATCTTGTTATATCTTGTAGATTCAAACTTGGGTTTGAATCCTTCAAGAACATTAAAGATCCAAGCTTTATAGCTTAGGGTTTCATTATTTTGTTAAAGATCTTAGCTTTTTAGCTTATGGTCTCATTACTTTTACTAGATCTTAGCTTTCTAGCTTATGGTCTCATTAATCTTGTAAAGATCCAAGCTTTCTAGCTTAGGGTTTTCTTAATACTTGAGATCTAAGTTATTATTGTAGATCTCACTTACTTGGAACCTTTTTGTGATTGTTGTGATGATAAAGATCAAGTCTTCATCATCTCATATGATGAAGATGCATAAACTTGTGTAAAAAGGACAAAGGTTGAAGCTTTATTGGGTTTATGCAATAAAGAGGCAACCTTGATGTTCAAAACTTGTAGAATGATAGCTTTTACTCTTAGTTGTGTGTTGATGGTTGAAACTTGGTCAAAGTAATGCTAAAACATCAAAGAGTTGTACACTTGAAGCTTACACGCATCAAGGATGAGAACCGTGATGAGCATCAAGCACCAAGAAACCCACCAGAGCACTTGTTTACTATTTTTCAGGATCTGATCAGACTCCTGGACTTCTAGAAAATTGATTTTCAGATATTTCATTTCAAGTATATGACTTTTCATTTAGGCCTCACCTAAATCCGATATACGGTTTAGGATTTATAGCCTTCTGAAAGTCACTACGCCTTTGTAACGACGTGCTGAAAATTCTGACCTACTCGCACTTAAACCGTCGCCACGGTCAAACGAAGACGAGTTAGGTTCTGAAAATTGGATAGCGGTTAGAGGACTCACATATGGAGCCTTGCCACTGACCACGCGTCTTTTCGTTTTGTATAGAGGTCGTAGCAGCTGTCCGAACTCAGCCTTTTGTTTCGATCTCTATTCTTGATGAAAACTTACTTTATCTTTTACGAATGATGATGACGATGATGATGTTTAGGACTTTACTTACGTACTTTTAAACCTTTTGGGACAATATACTGACTTACTGACCTTTGACTTAGGTTGACGTCCTTTCGGACCGACTTACTACTTGCATACTTTTCATATCAACTTTACCACACATTCACTGTGAGTTATAGCTTCCCTTTTTACTTTACTATTTTTGGGACTGATAATACATGCGCTTTTTATGTTTTTACATACTAGGCACGAGTACTTAAACTTTACATATGTGTGGGTGATATAACGTCACAAACATTCCCCTTAGCACGGTAACGTTTAATCATTAGTTTTTGAACCGGTGAACGCGAATATTAGATATGGATCCATACGGTTTGACATCCCCACTCGGGCTAGTCGCGCTAGCATTTAACGGGTGTTTGATACTTCGAGGACATACGCACTCGCCAAGTGTACTTTTAGGGGGTATTATTATTACGTTAAGTTAGTTACCAGGTGCCCACGGATAAGCATATACTTTTCATACTGTTTTGGAATACGAAATCTCGTGGTCTACATTACATTACTGAATACAAACTATAGCTCACCAACATTCGTGTTGATCTTTTTAAGCGTGTATTTCTCAGGTGCTTAGACATTGTTGCTTCCGCTGTTAGACTTGCTGTCTTGGTGTTATAGACTTGCTGTTACAGACCACATGTGTTAGACTTCCGTTGCATTACTTAGAGATGTCTCAATCATGGAACTTTTATCTTGCATTCACAACTTATGTTATTTGAATAATGGCTTGTAACAACCTTTGTGTCACGTTATCTTTTGTAAAATGTTATCCTTTCATGAATGCAAAACTTGTTTTAAAATAGCATGTAGTATTATACCGTGTAATGGACCTGTTGTTGATGATTTGTACATGATGGTTTTGTACGGGGCATCACAACTTAAACTTAATTATGTGGATATATGTTGTGATGTACTAAATGTTGAGATTTTAATATAAAAGTCTTCTGCTGTGTTTTAAAAAAAATGGCCGGTGTTACAAGTTGGTATCAGAGCGTGGTTTGGCAGCAAGTACGTGAGCGTATTTTGTTCCCGAACCCTGAGGCAAGTCAAACATGTCTGTGGGAGTAGGGGCTAAGTGAACATAGGATATATGTGTGTGATAGTTGTGTTTGAACTAACTGATATCTACTAAGCTTTTGTGTGAGCTGTTTTGTAGCACAGGTATGCCTGATAGAAATGCAACTGGCCCATCCAACCCCGGAACATTCAGAGCACCAGAAGAGGGTGTTGAGTCTAATGATGATCATAATAGTTACATCCTTCAGTTAGAAAGCAAGCTAAAAGAGGCTGAAGACTAAATTAATGAGCTTGAATTGGCGAGGCATTCTGGAAATGATGATACACCACCTGGATTCCCAACCACGCAATCTCAAACAATAACTAATGTGCACCAGAACCAGTTTCAGAATCAAATACCTAACCAATACTATATGCCACCGCAAAACACTTTTACTTACCAAAATCCCATGATGATGAACCCATACCAAATGTAAATGTTTCAACAACCCTACATGCAACCACCTAAAAGGTGTACTTATAAGAACTTCCGTGATTGCAAACCCTCCGAGTTTTCTGGAAGCACTGACCCGACTGTAACTCTCAATTGGTTGCGAGAAATTGAAAGGGTATTTGAAGCATGTCAGTGTGAACCTGTAACGACCCTACTTTTTCCGTTTTCTTTTACCGTTAACTATTTAATGACTGTTAACTGTTATTCGTGCCACGTCATTTCTATGACCAATATTATTATTTTTGTAATAATATATTCTATTATTTATTAAATGAATATTTGTATTCATATTTGTAAATTGCACGTTTCTACGTGTCGCGGATTTCTATCCGGCGAATCTTTTCGGTTTTCAAACCAACGGTCGAGCTTTTAGGATTTTTAAGTCCTAATTATTTTAAATATGATATTTTAATATCATATGATTATATATAGTATTTATATTTATTTTTCATCGCGTATTTGTTATCTCTCCGAATATTTAATCGCGTAGCCTTATTTTCGCGTTTCAGGTTTCGTTCTGGCATTCGGGCCACTAGGAACTTATCATAATTCAAATTGGCCCACAAATGGGGCCCACCCCATACCCATCGACCAAAAATGGGAGGGGGTATAGCCTCCTTGTTTTTCATTTTTGAGATTTCACTTTCATTTTACATTTTATCACATAACCTAGCCTTTATAATTTTTCTCCCATCTCCTCCCTTTCTCCCTTTGTGAGCCGTCACCTATACCACCACCATCACCATCATTTTACAACAAAATTCAGCTTGGATCATCAATTCATTAGCATAAACGGATTCTACGCGTTCTTCTCTACACGATTACACCTCTTGATTATTGATTAGGGTATAAACCCTAACCCTAGAACTTTTGATTTTTTCTTTATATTTCTGTATTTTGATTATATATTAATAGTATGATGATTACTTGTTGTTGTAATGATGTTTGTATGCATAGAATTACTCATAAACACATGTTTTCGGTTTGATAAAATTGGGACAGCAGCTATTTCGTGTACTTCTGATATTGTGACTGATATAAAAGTTAAAATAAAGTATCTAGATGAGTTCCTCTCATCAAGACATTAATTTTAGACTCCGGATTCATGTCGTTTCGATTCCCGGAGCCCTAAATATGATTAAAGTGGTATTTTGTTAAGATTGAAATGTGATTTTGGTATGAACCAGGTTTGGTTCGACTTTGTGACCATATTTGGTGACTTTAGGGTGTGTTAGTGTGTTAGTATTAATGGTGGGATGAACTTTCATGTTCGGGTCATCTAAATCCGAGCCACGAATCACCCGTTACGTCTAAAACACGATTTTGATTGAATTAAAGTTTCAAGTGGTGTCATGGCTGATAACCACGACTTGTGGACTGTTCTTGGTGTGTTCTTGAGTGTACCAAAGTGTCGGGTGGTTTGATTAGGCGGAGATATATGTAAGGCTCGCCGAAAACCGACACCCGGGGCTCAAGATACGACCCGATGAATTTTTGATTTAAAACTTGTGATTAATTATTAAACTTATGATAAAAATAATGGATTTCATTATCATTTAATTACTTATGATAAAAAAAGTAATTATTATTATTTAATACTTATGATATATATTTATTATATCATTTAATTATTACTTATGATTTAATTAACATTTTAATTAAACTTATGATTAATAATACTTTTATTATTAATGGAAAATACTTATGATAAGTATTAAACTTATATTATAAAATTATTATAATAAGACTTATAATAAGTATTAATTAATTATTTAATTATTATAAGGCTTAGTTATTATTTAATTATAATTTAATTATTAAATACTTATGATTTAATAATTATAATTAGGAACTTATGATATGATTAATAATTCATTATTAATTAATAATACTTATGATATGATTTAAACTTTATTATTAATTAATAATACTTATATTATGACTAATATTTAAGTAATTAATTAAATACTTAGGTTATATTAAATATATCATTTAAACTTATGTCAACTTTAATAATTCATTTTAATTTAATTAAACTTATGTTATGACATAATTATACATATTTAACTTTAATTAATATTATAACTTATATTATTATTATGACTTATACTTTTAAAATGAATGTTGACTATGTTTGACCGAGGTTGACTTTTGAGTTGACTTTCAGTTGACTTTGACTTTCATTTGACTTTTGTTGACTTTCTAAATAAGGAAACTTTCCTAACTTAAAACTTTCTAAAAATAGAAACTTTCTAAATTTGGAAACTTTCCAAAAATAGAAACTTTCCAAAAATAGAAACTATCCTAAAATAGAAACTTTCCAAAAATAGAAACTTTCCAAAAATGGAAACCTGCTAAAAATAGAAACTTTCTAAAAATAGAAAGTGTGTGTCCATATACTGTTCCGATCAAACCGATGCATGTTGAATATTGTTCTATGTCTACTTGCAACATGTACAATAGTTATCATACTAAGACTTGACCTAAGTTAGTTATTTATATCGACCTGCTTTATTTATAGGTCGACGTTGTGATCATTCTTGATCACTTTACTTCGATTATTGTTCGCTTATTTGTATGGTTACTTCGTTTGCTATTAAGGTGAGTTATAGTCCCATTTTTCTATTTTAAAGCTTTTGGGATGAGAATACATGCAATTTATTTTATATTTTGGACATAAGTGGAAGTTGGTTTAAATTATTCATTGTGGGTTGAACAAAAATATTCCCTAATCTGGTAACTGTAATCACTGGTTTCTACTGGTGAACGTGAATCCTACGGATAGATCTATCGGGTTTGACAACCCCATTTCGAGCTAGTCGCGCTAGCAATTTATAATCGGAATGTTTAGTACTTCGTATTTTGTTGTAGATACACTTGTTCGGTGTATATTATTTATTGTGTTTGGCAAGGGTAAATAAATGGTTAAGTGGTTACCAGGTGGCTCACGGAAAATGAAATAATATTTTTATATGTTTTCTAGCATATAATTTTGTGGTCCAAAAAGGGGTTTTTATGTTTTCAAACATAAATTCTTATGGTTTAAATTAAATATTGTTTGCAATATTAAACCTATAATTCACTCAACATTTTTGTTGACAGTTACTCGCATGTTTTATTCTCAGGTTCATGATTGATTGCTTCCGCTGTGCTTAGAGAGTCTGCATATTTATGATGGCAGCTTTTGTTAAACAATAACTTGCATTCTATTTTGATACATTTAATAGTGGATGTTGTTGACTTTGTTTTGATCAACTTTTGGTTAAGTAATAATGTATGGTTTTTCTAAACTTACATATTTTGGTAGATTTCCTTTATAGGAAATCATTTTTAAACAAAGAATGCAAGGTTATTTATTAAATTCATATAGAGTTATGATCAAGCTGTGGGATAAAGATAACGATGGTCGTCAAGTGTACTATGACGGGTCGTTAAAGTTGGTGTCAGAGCTCTGGTTGTAGGGAATTAGGCTGCATTGATGTCGTTACCCGAGTCAATAGGGTGCATTAGTGAGTCTAGTCTACAGCCCGGCCTATAATATATTATTATATGTGATTACTTGTATCGTATTGGTATGTATATTGTTATCATACATACATCTCTATTATGTTCCTAATCCGGGAGGAACTCTCATTCTGATTTAAACGTATTCTTAGACTCTTGCGAACTTATCCTTATATGAACACCTCGGGTAGTGAAACCGAGGGATGTCATTCTGGACTTCTGAAATTTCTGACATTTCTATGTCATCTATTATGGTTATCACGGGCGGAGCCAATGTGGTGCAACCGGGGTCACACGCCCCCGGTGCTTAAAATCTGTTTATATGTTTTCATGTGTGAGTTTATTATAATTAAAACTGGATTCAGCGATAGTCACAGTTAATAATAACTTGAAACATTAATGGATGAAATGGTGGTTGCAGTTTAATGGGGAGAAGAAAGAAGTAATGGCCCCACTTATATTTAAGAATATGCCCTTTGTTTCAATTTTAATATCCAGTTTTAACCTTAAGCTTTATAAAATATCAATTTAACTCCCTTGAAAGATATGAAAATTCAGCTTATTATTAACATTAACATACAAATATATAAAACGTAAAAAATATGTTTATATACACAAATATGTATAAAACTGTTAAATACATATAAAATTTTAAAAATATAATATGAGAAAAATATAAAATATGAGTTTAAACTATTTTGTTATTTATTGATATTGATATTGATATAGTTTAAAAGCTTTTACTAGTGTTTGAAGGATCTTTTTTATTACTACGAATGAAAACTTTTTATATAAAAGTTACGCCCCAGGTAAAATAAAATTCTGGATCCGCCACTGATGGTTATGTATATGACGTTTGAGTTATATTACCTGAGATGTCATTCTTGACTTCTAAAGGCTATTTCAATGTCAGCTGTTATGTTTAGGTATATAACATTCTTGTTATATTACATGCCTTTGTGCCGTTGTACCTATGTGCTTTGGTTTTTGAACCGAAAAACGTCATTCTTGACTTTTAGAGATTCTTAGTACTTCGAAGACATTTCTATGTCATCGTTACTGCTATTCATTACCTTGGATGTTTTGACTCTTGTGTTATCCTTAGCACATTCTTTAAGAAATCATTTTAGAGAAATTGTGTGGAAATTCGAGGTTGATCACGTGTCCTGACCTCATGTAGTGCTATTGGAATGGAACTATGAATTATTGAAATATAATGGCGTCAGGCCAACGTGATTATATTACGTTAATTCATAAAGAAGTCCCAATATTGTGACATGAGGAATAGAAAGCGAGCCAAAGAAAATTTTTACACTACTCATTCAGAAATTCCGATGTATTACATGGGTAGGGAAGATACTCATTTTCTTAATTGTTGAGATACGGGAAACTCGTTTTATCCCATGCTTTTATCATTCATAACTCGCTTGTTAGCAACAGCTTCGCTCGGGAAGAGTTTTAGCCCAAGGACTTATGTTCTGATAATAGTCAAAACAATATTTAACTCATTGGTTTTCATGACCTCGTAACATTTGTTGGTCAAATGTCGCACGACGATTCAAGTCCTCTACTCGATCTTCCACGATCTTACTTCAACTTGTAACCTCTGAATTACATATACTCTGTTTATCATCAGGAGTTTTACACATTCGTTTAATTGGGCGGTTCTCACGGGATTTATGGGCAAATAGAAGTAATGAAATATTTTATCATGTATACAATTTATAAAATCGTATATGTACGTATGGATTCAAATGAATAAATTTACCTTTACCTATTTTGGCTAGTATATACTAAATCATACCTTCAAAATTATTTTAAAACCACTCATTTATTGAGCTGTTTGATTTAGTCAATTTGTTTTATAAAAAAAATGTTACACGTTGTACATACTTCTAAATTTACTAAGAACTTCGTTCCGTTTATGTTGTCACATCAAACGTTTAAAGCTTTTTCAAAACTCCTTTGATTGATTTTATCAAATTTTCGCATTACTCTACAGAGTGTTTGGATCACAGTTCTTCTCAGCCTCCGTTTAAGGATGAAACTTACCATTAAGTTCATTGATAAAAACTCTTGCACCACTTTAGATGCCGGTTTATAAAATTTGTTGGAAAGTCTTTACGCTCATAAAATTTTCCCTCTTATGATTGGACATGGCAGAAATGCGGATCGATAAATCAATTTTCTGGAGTACACTCGGTGGTCACCCTATTGTAGAAAAGGCGCTAGGTGGGTTTCTACCCCAACTGTTGTATAGTGGGTATCATGGATATATATTACACTAGACCGTATGAGGAGTTTCTACTCTCAAAATTCGTTGTTAACCGCAATACCCTCGTAAACATCAATCCCATGATTCAATACTTTGAGGTGCACGGAATCATTTTTGGAGATTCATCTCACCTGGAGTCGACTATTCTTTATAGTCCACGATTCACGTTTCTTTTCATCCGCATATAAATTTAAGAATAAGGATGAATCCTAGATTGACTCGCTCATTGTGCGAGGAAGTTCACTCTTGTTGAAATATCACACCTTTCGTACGTCTTCCTTTCGGAAATGTAATGAAAATTTACTTTGAAGTCCATGATCCTCGTTATCTCCTTTGAGAGAATTGCCCTAAATATCTATGCCACCGATGTGACTACTCCATATATTTCTTCCTTCATTGTTGCAACTATATTTCATTCGTCCCAGTTCATCCCCTTGGGGAGCTCCTGTCCTGTTTGTTAAGAAGAAAGATGGTTCGTTTCGTTCATGTATGGATTATCTTGAATTAAGCAAGCTCACTGTTAAAAACCGTTACCCTCTTCCTAGAATCGATGATCTGTTCGATCAGCTTCAAGGTTTATCTGTTTATTTTAAGATCGATCTTCGTTCCAGTTATCACCAACTGCGAGCTAAAGAAACTGATATTCTGAAAACCGCTTTCCATACCCGTTATGGTCACTGCGAATTTCTTGTTATGCCGTCCGGATTGACTAACGCACTTGCTGTGTTCATGGACCTCATGAATCGTGTGTGTAGACCTTATCTGGACAAGTTTGTATTCGTTTTCATCGGTGATATTCTTATCTATTCCAAGAGTGATCAAGAACACGAAGAACATTTAAAGTCGGTCCTTGATTTGTTGAGGACAGAAGAGTTGTACGCTAAGTTCTCTAAGTGCGCATTCTGGTTGAAAGAAGTTCAATTCCTTGGACACGTTGTTGGTAAGAAGGGAATTCAAGTTGATCCTGCTAAGAATGAGGCGATTGAGAAGTGGGAAATTCTAAAAACTCCTACTCAGATTCGTCAGTTCCTAGGTTTGGCAGACTACTATAGAAGGTTCATTCAAGATTTCTCTCGTATAGCAAAACCTCTGACTGCTTTAACGCATAAGGGGAAAAAGTATGAGGGAAAGGATGAACAAGAGACTGCTTTTCAAACTCTGAGGAAGAAGTTGACTACCGCTCCGAAATTGTCGCTACCTGAGGGTAATGATGATTTTGTCGTCTATTGTGATGCATCGCGTCAGGGCTTTAGTTGTGTTTTGATGCAATGAAAGAAAGTTATTGCGTACGCGTCGCGTCAGTTGAAGATTCACGAGCAGAATTATACAACCCATGATTTAGAGTTGGGAGCTGTTGTGTTTGCGCTTAAGATTTGGAGACATTATCATTATGAGGTCAAAAGTACAGTGTACACTGATCACAAAAGTCTTCAACATGTTCTTGATCAAAAATAGCTAATTTGAGACAGCGAAGATGGATTGAGTTATTGAACGAGTATTATTGTGAACTCCTCTATCATCCGGGAAGGTCCAATTTTGTGGCCAATGCTTTAAGTCGAAAAGAGAGAGTTAAACCTCGTAGGTTTAGAGCCTTGAGTATGACCATTTGAACTACCCTCGCTAGGTAGATTCTTGAGGTACAACAAGAAGCCTTGAATGAGGAGAATTTCGTAACGGGAAGGTCCGAGGCTTGAGTAAACAGTTTGGGGTACGAACCGATGGTACTCGGTATTTTGCGGGACATCTTTGGGTTCTGGAGTTTGGTGATCTGCGATAACTTGTTTTGGATGAGGCTCATAAGTCTAAGTACTCTATTCATCCTGGTTCAGGAAAGATGTATCATGATCTTAAGGAGTTGTATTGGCGGCCTCATTTGAAGGCTGATGTAGCTACGTATGTGGCTAAGTGTTTGACATGTGCTAAGGTTAAAGCTGAACATCAGAACTGTCAGGACCTTTGGTGCAACCTGAAATTCCCAAGTGGAAGTGGGAAGGTATTACGATGGACCTTATTACGAAGTTACCGAGAGTTGTGGGTGGTTATGATACCATTTGGGTGATTGTTGACCGACTCACTAAGTCAACACATTTCTTGCCAATTAAGGAAATAGATTCAATAAATAAGCTTACTCGTTTGTATTTGAAGGAGATGGTTTCGAGACATGGTGTTCCCGTATTGATTATTTCGGACCGAGACAGTTGATTTACATCGAGGTTTTGGCAGTCCTTATGTAGTGACCCGAACTTTTCCATGTTTATATATATTAATTGAGATTGATATTTACATGATTAAATGTTTCCAACATGTTAAGCAATCAAACTTGTTAAGACTTGATTAATTGAAATATGTTTCATATAGACAATTGACCACCCAATTTGACCGGCGATTCACGAACGTTAAAACTTGTAAAAATGACATGACGATATATATATGGGTATACATATGGTTAACATGAGATTATGATAAGTAAGTATCTCCATAAGTATATTAGCAATGAGTTATATACATATAAACAAGACTACTAACTTAAGGATTTCGAAACGAGACATATATGTAACGATTATCGTTGTAACGACATTTAAATGTATATATATCATATTAAGATATATTAATATATCATAATATCATGATAATATAATAATTTAACATCTCATTAGATATAATAAACAATGGGTTAACAACATTAATTGAGATCGTTAACTTAAAGGTTTCAAAACAACACTTACATGTAACGACTAACGATGACTTAACGACTCAGTTAAAATGTATATACATGTAGTGTATTTAGATGTATTAAAATACTTTTGGAAGACTTCAAGACATATATCAAAACACTCATACTTAACGAAAATGGTTACAGTTACTTTTCCATTCTTTTCTTTCATCAAGAATTCTAGTCGTATTCTTACCCGTATTATACACAGCTTCAAAACGTACTTACTATGAGTATATACCAATAGGAACTAGCATGGGATTCCACTCTTGATTATGTCATGTATGACTAATCAATTTTAACTTCTACCATGAGCTAGTCAACTAACTAGAACTCCTTTTAACCCCACTCACCACTCACCAATTACCACTCATCATTCACTCCATTTCACTTCCAATTCTCTTTCTAATTCTCTCTCAACACACACACACTATTATGAACGTATTTTTCCAGTAGTTAATCATCATCTTCATCAAAAATCACTTCAAGAATCAAGCTATAATCATCATAGGAAGAACACTTCAAGAACACTTCAAAAATCCCTTCAAGTTTACTAATTTACTTCCAAGCTTTCTAATCCATTCCAAGTAATCATCTAAGATCAAGAAACCTTTGTTATATACATTAGGTTATCTTTCTTATTCAAGGTAATATTCATATTCAAACTTTGATTCAATTTCTATAACTATAAACTATCTTAATTCGAGTAAAAATCTTACTTGAACTTGTTTTTATGTCATGATCCTACTTCAAGAACTTTCAAGCCATCCAAGATCCTTTGAAGCTAGATCATTTCTTGTCACTTCTAGTAGGTTTACCTACTAAACTTGAGGTAGTAATGATGTTCATAACATCATTCGATTCATATATATAAAACTATCTTATTCGAAGGTTTAAACTCGTAATCACTAGAACATAGTTTAGTTAATTCTAAACTTGTTCACAAACAAAAGTTAATCCTTCTAACTTGACTTTTAAAATTAACTACACACATGTTCTATATCTATATGATATGCTAACTTAATGATTTAAAACCTGGAAACACGAAAAACACCGTAAAACCGGATTTACGCCGTCGTAGTAACACCGCGGGCTGTTTTGGGTTAGTTAATTAAAAACTATGATAAACTTTGATTTAAAAGTTGTTATTCTGAGAAAATGATTTTTATTATGAACATGAAACTATATCCAAAAATTATGGTTAAACTCAAAGTGGAAGTATGTTTTCTAAAATGGTCATCTAGACGTCGTTCTTTCGACTGAAATGACTACCTTTACAAAAATGACTTGTAACTTATTTTTCCGACTATAAACCTATACTTTTCTGTTTAGATTCATAAAATAGAGTTCAATATTAAACCATAGCAATTTGATTCACTCAAAACGGATTTAAAATGAAGAAGTTATGGGTAAAACAAGATTGGATAATTTTTCTCATTTTAGCTACGTGAAAATTGGTAACAAATCTATTCCAACCATAACTTAATCAACTTGTATTGTATATTATGTAATCTTGAGATACCATAGACACGTATACAATGTTTCGACCTATCATGTCAACACATCTATATATATATTTCGGAATAACCATAGACACTCTATATGTGAATGTTGGAGTTAGCTATACAGGGTTGAGGTTGATTCCAAAATATATATAGTTTGAGTTGTGATCAATACTGAGATACGTATACACTGGGTCGTGGATTGATTCAATATAATATTTATCGATTTATTTCTGTACATCTAACTGTGGACAACTAGTTGTAGGTTACTAACGAGGACAGCTGACTTAATAAACTTAAAACATCAAAATATATTAAAAGTGTTGTAAATATATTTTAAACATACTTTGATATTTATATATATATATATATATATATATATATATATATATATATATATATATATATATATATATATATATATATATATATATATATATATATATATATATTGTTATAGGTTCGTGAATCAACCAGTGGCCAAGTCTTACTTCCCGACGAAGTAAAAATCTGTGAAAGTGAGTTATAGTCCCACTTTTAAAATCTAATATTTTTGGGATGAGAATACATGCAGGTTTTATAAATGATTTACAAAATAGACACAAGTACGTGAAACTACATTCTATGGTTGAATTATCGAAATCAAATATGCCCCTTTTTATTAAGTCTGGTAATCTAAGAATTAGGGAACAGACACCCTAATTGACGCGAATCCTAAAGATAGATCTATTGGGCCTAACAAACCCCATCCAAAGTACCGGATGCTTTAGTACTTCGAAATTTATATCATATCCGAAGGGTGTCCCGGAATGATGGGGATATTCTTATATATATATGCATCTTGTTAATGTCGGTTACCAGGTGTTCACCATATGAATGATTTTTATCACTATGTATGGGATGTGTATTGAAATATGAAATCTTGTGGTCTATTGTTACGACTTGATACATATAGGTTAAACCTATAACTCACCAACATTTTTGTTGACGTTTAAAGCATGTTTATTCTCAGGTGAATACTAAGAGCTTCCGCTATTGCATACTAAAATAAGGACAAGATTTGGAGTCCATGTTTGTATGATATTGTGTAAAAAAAAACTGCATTCAAGAAACTGATTTCGATGTAATATATTTGTATTGTAAACCATTATGTAATGGTCGTGTGTAAACAGGATATTTTAGATTATCATTATTTGATAATCTACGTAAAGCTTTTTAAACCTTTATTTATGAAATAAAGGTTATGGTTTGTTTTAAAAATGAATGCAGTCTTTGAAAAACGTCTCATATAGAGGTCAAAACCTCGCAACGAAATCAATTAATATGGAACGTTTTTAATCAATAAGAATGGGACATTTCAGTTGGTATCCGAGCGTTGGTCTTAGAGAACCAGAATTTTGCGTTAGTGTGTCTTATCGAGTTTGTTAGGATACATTAGTGAGTCTGGACTTCGACCGTGTTTACTTGAAAAATGATTGCTTAACAAATTTTGTTGGAAACTATATATTTTTAACATGTGAATATTATGTGATATATTAATCTCTTAACGCGTTTGATATTATGTGATAGATGTCTACCTCTAGAACAAGTCCCATTGACTCACCTAATAATAATGAAGAGTCAAATGTAAATTGGAATGATTCGTGGACTGATTCACAAGTTCCCGAAGAGGAACCGGAAGAAGAGTCAGAACCGGAAGAAGAATCGGAACCGGAAGAAGAATCGGAACCGGAAGAAGAAATAGAACCGGTGGGAGAAATAATAAAACGGTTAAGTAAAAGAGAATTCTCAACCAACCGACCAAGGTTAATTATGGTCAATGGTGTTTCCGCCAAGGAAGCAAAATATTGGGAGGATTACCAATTCTCCGATGAATCGGATTCCGACGAGAATTCCGATGATGTTATAGAAATTTCCCCAACTGAATTTAAAAAGGTAAAAGAAAATAATAAGGGAAAGGGCATAAAAATAGAGAAATCTAATTCCAACCCCGATGAACTTTATATGTATCGTCAACCCCGAAGTCCTTAAGTTGTAACAATGACCCGGGAACCTCTAAACCACCAGGTTTTTCTAAACCAATTTGGACAACGACGGCTCGTATTAGGGGAACATCATATATCCCTAGAAACTTGGCAAAATGAACCAAAACCGAACAAGAAGAAACGAGCGAGTCGGAATAAGATAGTTGTATTTGTGTGGTGTAATATATGTAATATAGTGTGCTTATGCTTTATGATATATGTAAAAATTGCTTGTATTAATAAGTATTTTTTTTATGAATCTAACTCTTGTCTATTTTACAGTATAAAAACACAAAATGGATAGAAAACCCAATATTTTAAGAGACCTACCCGGAGACATGATTGATGAAATCTTGTCTAGAGTCGGTCAGAATTCCTCGGCACAACTATTTAAGGCGAGATCAGTTTGTAAGACATTCGAAGAACGTTCCAAGAATGCCTTGGTTTATAAAAGGCTTTCGTTCGAAAGATGGGGGATATCACATTGGGAAATCCATAAGTTACGATGTGTTTACTTTGACGCATATATTGCGGGGAACCCAAATGCTATTTTACGCAACGGGTTAAGAAATTATTTTGACTCAGTATATCCGAATATAGGACTTCGTGATTTAGAAAAAGCAGCTAACATGCAACATAAAGAAGCATGCTATGCTTACGGGTTAGTAATGTTCGCTTCTCACCTAAGTGAGAACAAGAACATCGGGCTACAACTATTAAACAAAACGTTCCCACAAGTGACGGAGTCGATAATTGGGGTAAGAAATGAGGTTTTTAGATTGTTACGGGACTGTTGGGCATTACGTAACCCTCGTCCCTTTGACGACGTTACAACACGCTGTCTTATCAACGGCCATAACGGTTATGTTCCACAAGTCCAAGGATGGGAAGTAATCCTAGTAAAACCAGAATGCATGACTTGTTTCTGGATATGAATTATGTGTCTTTATTGCCTTTGTTGAACGACTTGTGTACTAGCTAGAATTATCTTCACAACCATCTTGTATCAAATTTATTGTGTGCTATATTTCATGCTATATGTAAAATAAGCGGTATTGTAAGTTTGTAAAATATTGTGTAAAAGTTTGAATGCGAAATATTACTATAATCAGTTTTTCATATAGAATTGTAGTAGTTGAATTGTATATTAGCTACTAAGTATGAACTTAACGGGTAGGTACTACCCGAATTTAAACTTATAAAACGCTATTATGAAGAAAAAGCTTTTATAAATGAGTTCATATTATGCTACGAAATACTATTAACTACTCTTAATATTCTGTATGATTAACTTGTTCCATTTGACTATTTTGAAGGAAATGGCACCGACTACTCGACACACCGTGAATATGAATGAAGAGGAATTCCGTACTTTTCTAGCTTCAAACATAGCCGTAGTACAGGCTGCGCTACATACCAACAATAACCTTGGATCTAGCAGTACAGGAAATCGTGTAGGATGCACCTACAAAGAATTCACTGCCTGCAAACCTTTGGAATTTGATGGAACCGAAGGACCGATCGGATTGAAACGGTGGACCGAGAAGGTCGAATCGGTGTTTTCCATAAGTAAGTGTACTGAAGAGGACAAAGTGAAGTACGCTACGCATACCTTCACAGGTTCTGCGTTAACATGGTGGAATACCTATCTAGAGCAAGTGGGACAAGACGATGCGTACGCACTACCGTGGTCACCATTCAAGCACTTGATGAACGAGAAGTACCGTCCCAGAACCGAGGTCAATAAGCTCAAGACAGAACTTAGAGGGTTACGAACCCAAGGATTTGATATTACCACGCACGAAAGACGATTCACAGAATTGTGCCTATTGTGTCCGGGAGCATTCGAAGATGAGGAAGAGAAGATCGACGCGTTTGTGAAAGGATTACCGGAAAGAATCCAAGAAGATATAAGTTCACACGAGCCCGCCTCCATACAACAGGCATGTAGAATGGCTCACAAACTAGTGAACCAGATTGAAGAAAGAATTAAAGAACAGACTGCTGAAGAGGCCAATGTGAAGCAAGTCAAAAGAAAGTGGGAGGAAAACGGTGATAAGAATCACCAATACAACAACAACAGCAATTACAACAATAATCGCAACAATTATCCCAACAATCGCAACATCAATCGCAACTACAACAAACGGCCCAACAACAACAACAACAACAACAACAGCAACTACAACAATCATCCCAACAACAATAATAACCGCAACAACAACAACAATCAGAAGCAGCTATGCCAAAGGTGTGAAAAGTATCACTCGGGGTTCTGCACCAAATTTTGCAACAAGTGTAAAAGAAATGGTCATAGCGCGGCGAAGTGTGAGGTCTACGGACCAGGGGTTAATAGAACGAAAGGAACAAATGGTGTCAGAACGAGTAATGGCGGAGCAAGTAGTGTCAGAGCAAGTTATGCCAATGTAGTTTGTTATAAATGTGGAAAACCAGGCCACATTATTAGAAATTGCCCGAACCAGGAGAACACGAATGGACAAGGCCGCGGAAGAGTTTTCAATATTAATGCGGCAGAGGCACAGGAAGACCCGGAGCTTGTTACGGGTACGTTTCTTATTAACAATAAATCTGCTTACGTTTTATTTGATTCGGGTACGGATAGAAGCTATATGAGTAGAGATTTTTGTGCTAAATTAAGTTGTCCATTGACGCCTTTGGATAGTAAATTTTTACTCGAATTAGCAAATGGTAAATTAATTTCAGCAGATAATATATGTCGGAATCGAGAAATTAAACTGGTTAGCGAAATATTTAAGATTGATTTGATACCAGTAGAGTTAGGGAGTTTTGATGTGATAATCGGTATGGACTGGTTGAAAGAAGTGAAAGCAGAGATCGTTTGTTACAAAAATGCAATTCGCATTATACGAGAAAAAGGAAAACCCTTAATGGTGTACGGAGAAAAGGGCAACACGAAGCTACATATTATTAGTAATTTGAAGGCACAAAAACTAATAAGAAAAGGTTGCTATGCTGTTCTAGCACACGTCGAGAAAGTACAAACTGAAGAAAAGAGCATCAACGATGTTCCCATTGCAAAAAAAAATTTCCCGATGTATTTCCGAAAGAATTACCGGGATTACCACCACAGCGATCCGTTGAATTTCAAATAGATCTTGTACCAGGAGCTGCACCAATAGCTCGTGCTCCTTACAGACTCGCACCCAGCGAGATGAAAGAACTGCAAAGCCAATTACAAGAACTTTTAGAGCGTGGTTTCATTCGACCAAGCACATCACCGTGGGGAGCTCCTGTTTTGTTTGTCAAGAAGAAATATGGTACATTCAGGTTGTGTATCGACTACCGAGAGTTGAACAAACTTACCATCAAGAACCGCTACCCACTACCGAGAATCGACGACTTATTTGATCAACTACAAGGCTCGTCTGTTTATTCAAAGATTGACTTACGTTCCGGGTATCATCAAATGCGGGTGAAAGAAGATGATATTCCAAAGACTGCTTTCAGAACACGTTACGGTCATTACAAGTTTATGGTCATGCCGTTTGGTTTAACTAATGCACCAGCTGTGTTCATGGACCTTATGAACCGAGTGTGTGGACCATACCTTGACAAGTTTGTCATTGTTTTCATTGATGACATACTTATTTACTCAAAGAATGACCAAGAACATGGTGAACATTTGAGAAAGGTGTTAGAAGTATTGAGGAAGGAAGAATTGTACGCTAAGTTTTCAAAGTGTGCATTTTGGTTGGAAGAAGTTCAATTCCTCGGTCACATAGTGAACAAAGAAGGTATTAAGGTGGATCCGGAAAAGATAGAAACTGTTGAAAAGTGGGAAACCCCGAAAACTCCGAAACACATACGCCAGTTTTTAGGACTAGCTGGTTACTACAGAAGGTTCATCCAAGACTTTTCCAGAATAGCAAAACCCTTGACTGCATTAACGCATAAAGGGAAGAAATTTGAATGGAATGATGAACAAGAGAAAGCGTTTCAGTTATTGAAGAAAAAGCTAACTACGGCACCTATATTGTCATTGCCTGAAGGGAATGATGATTTTGTGATTTATTGTAACGCATCAAAGCAAGGTCTCGGTTATGTATTAATGCAACGAACGAAGGTGATTGCTTATGCGTCTAGACAATTGAAGATTCACGAACAAAATTATACGACGCATGATTTGGAATTAGGCGCGATTGTTTTTGAATTAAAGACTTGGAGGCACTACTTATATGGGGTCAAAAGTATTATATATACCGACCACAAAAGTCTTCAACACATATTTAATCAGAAACAACTGAATATGAGGCAGCGTAGGTGGATTGAATTATTGAATGATTACGACTCTGAGATTCGTTACCACCCGGGGAAGGCAAATGTGGTAGCCGATGCCTTGAGCAGGAAGGACAGAGAACCCATTCGAGTAAAATCTATGAATATAATGATTCATAATAACCTTACTACTCAAATAAAGGAGGCGCAACAAGGAGTTTCAAAAGAGGGAAATTTAAAGGAAGAAATACCCAAAGGATCGGAGAAACATCTTAATATTCGGGAAGACGGAACCCGGTATAGGGCTGAAAGGATTTGGGTACCAAAATTTGGAGATATGAGAGAAATGGTACTTAGAGAAGCTCATAAAACCAGATACTCAATACATCCTGGAACGGGGAAGATGTACAAGGATCTCAGGAAATATTTTTGGTGGCCGGGTATGAAAGCCGATGTTGCTAAATACGTAGGAGAATGTTTGACGTGTTCTAAGGTCAAAGCTGAGCATCAGAAACCATCAGGTCTACTTCAACAACCCAAAATCCCGGAATGGAAATGGGAAAACATTACCATGGATTTCATCACTAAATTGCCAAGGACTGCAAGTGGTTTTGATACTATTTGGGTAATAGTTGATCGTCTCACCAAATCAGCACATTTCCTGCCAATAAGAGAAGATGACAAGATGGAGAAGTTAGCACGACTGTATTTGAAGGAAGTCGTCTCCAGACATGGAATACCAATCTCTATTATCTCTGATAGGGATGGTAGATTTATTTCAAGATTCTGGCAGACATTACAGCAAGCATTAGGAACTCGTCTAGACATGAGTACTGCCTATCATCCACAAACTGATGGGCAGGGCGAAAGGACGATACAAACGCTTGAAAACATGCTACGAGCATGTGTTATTGATTTCGGAAACAGTTGGGATCGACATCTACCATTAGCAGAATTTTCCTACAACAACAGCTACCATTCAAGCATTGAGATGGCGCCGTTTGAAGCACTTTATGGTAGAAAGTGCAGGTCTCCGATTTGTTGGAGTGAAGTGGGGGATAGACAAATTACCGGTCCGGAGATTATACAAGAAACTACCGAGAAGATCATCCAAATTCAACAACGGTTGAAAACCGCCCAAAGTCGACAAAAGAGCTACGCTGACATTAAAAGAAAAGATATAGAATTTGAAATTGGAGAGATGGTCATGCTTAAAGTTGCACCTTGGAAAGGCGTTGTTCGATTTGGTAAACGAGGGAAATTAAATCCAAGGTATATTGGACCATTCAAGATTATTGATCGTGTCGGACCAGTAGCTTACCGACTTGAGTTACCTCAACAACTCGCGGCTGTACATAACACTTTCCACGTCTCGAATTTGAAGAAATGTTTTGCTAAAGAAGATCTCACTATTCCGTTAGATGAAATCCAAATCAACGAAAAACTCCAATTCATCGAAGAACCCGTCGAAATAATGGATCGTGAGGTTAAAAGACTTAAGCAAAACAAGATACCAATTGTTAAGGTTCGATGGAATGCTCGTAGAGGACCCGAGTTCACCTGGGAGCGTGAAGATCAGATGAAGAAGAAATACCCGCATCTATTTCCAGAAGATTCATCAACACCTTCAACAGCTTAAAATTTCGGGACGAAATTTATTTAACGGGTAGGTACTGTAGTGACCCGAACTTTTCCATGTTTATATATATTAATTGAGATTGATATTTACATGATTAAATGTTTCCAACATGTTAAGCAATCAAACTTGTTAAGACTTGATTAATTGAAATATGTTTCATATAGACAATTGACCACCCAAGTTGACCGGCGATTCACGAACGTTAAAACTTGTAAAAATGACATGACGATATATATATGGGTATACATATGGTTAACATGAGATTATGATAAGTAAGTATCTCCATAATTATATTAACAATGAGTTATATACATATAAACAAGACTACTAACTTAAGGATTTCGAAACGAGACATATATGTAACGATTATCGTTGTAACGACATTTAAATGTATATATATCATATTAAGATATATTAATATATCATAATATCATGATAATATAATAATTTAACATCTCATTAGATATAATAAACAATGGGTTAACAACATTAATTGAGATCGTTAACTTAAAGGTTTCAAAACAACACTTACATGTAACGACTAACGATGACTTAACGACTCAGTTAAAATGTATATACATGTAGTGTATTTAGATGTATTAAAATACTTTTGGAAGACTTCAAGACATATATCAAAACACTCATACTTAACGAAAATGGTTACAGTTACTTTTCCATTCTTTTCTTTCATCAAGAATTCTAGTCGTATTCTTACCCGTATTATACACAGCTTCAAAATGTACTTACTATGAGTATATACCAATAGGAACTAGCATGGGATTCCACTCTTGATTATGTCATGTATGACTAATCAATTTTAACTTCTACCATGAGCTAGTCAACTAACTAGAACTCCTTTTAACCCCACTCACCACTCACCAATTACCACTCATCATTCACTCCATTTCACTTCCAATTCTCTTTCTAATTCTCTCTCAACACACACACACTATTATGAACGTATTTTTCCAGTAGTTAATCATCATATTCATCAAAAATCACTTCAAGAATCAAGCTATAATCATCATAGGAAGAACACTTCAAGAACACTTCAAAAATCCCTTCAAGTTTACTAATTTACTTCCAAGCTTTCTAATCCATTCCAAGTAATCATCTAAGATCAAGAAACCTTTGTTATATACAGTAGGTTATCTTTCTTATTCAAGGTAATATTCATATTCAAACTTTGATTCAATTTCTATAACTATAAACTATCTTAATTCGAGTAAAAATCTTACTTGAACTTGTTTTGTGTCATGATCCTACTTCAAGAACTTTCAAGCCATCCAAGATCCTTTGAAGCTAGATCATTTCTTGTCACTTCCAGTAGGTTTACCTACTAAACTTGAGGTAGTAATGATGTTCATAACATCATTCGATTCATATATATAAAACTATCTTATTCGAAGGTTTAAACTCGTAATCACTAGAACATAGTTTAGTTAATTCTAAACTTGTTCGCAAATAAAAGTTAATCCTTCTAATTTGACTTTTAAAATTAACTACACACATGTTCTATATCTATATGATATGCTAACTTAATGATTTAAAACCTGGAAACACGAAAAACACCGTAAAACCGGATTTACGCCGTCGTAGTAACACCGCGGGCTGTTTTGGGTTAGTTAATTAAAAACTATGATAAACTTTGATTTAAAAGTTGTTATTCTGAGAAAATGATTTTTATTATGAACATGAAACTATATCCAAAAATTATGGTTAAACTCAAAGTGGAAGTATGTTTTCTAAAATGGTCATCTAGACGTCGTTCTTTCGACTGAAATGACTACCTTTACAAAAACGACTTGTAACTTATTTTTCTGACTATAAACCTATACTTTTCTGTTTAGATTCATAAAATAGAGTTCAATATGAAACCATAGCAATTTGATTCACTCAAAACGGATTTAAAATGAAGAAGTTATGGGTAAAACAAGATTGGATAATTTTTCTCATTTTAGCTACGTGAAAATTGGTAACAAATCTATTCCAACCATAACTTAATCAACTTGTATTGTATATTATGTAATCTTGAGATACCATAGACACGTATACAATATTTCGACCTGTCATGTCGACACATCTATATATATTTTGGAACAACCATAGACACTCTATATGTGAATGTTGGAGTTAGCTATACAGGGTTGAGGTTGATTCCAAAATATATATAGTTTGAGTTGTGATCAATACTGAGATACGTATACACTGGGTCGTGGATTGATTCAAGATAATATTTATCGATTTATTTCTGTACATCTAACTATGGACAACTAGTTGTAGGTTACTAACGAGGACAGCTGACTTAATAAACTTAAAACATCAAAATATATTAAAAGTGTTGTAAATATATTTTAAACATACTTTGATATATATATATATTGTTATAGGTTCGTGAATCAACCAGTGGCCAAGTCTTACTTCTCGGCGAAGTAAAAATCTGTGAAAGTGAGTTATAGTCCCACTTTTAAAATCTAATATTTTTGGGATGAGAATACATGCAGGTTTTATAAATGATTTACAAAATAGACACAAGTACGTGAAACTACATTCTATGGTTGAATTATCGAAATCGAATATGCCCCTTTTTATTAAGTCTAGTAATCTAAGAATTAGGGAACAGACACCCTAATTGATGCGAATCCTAAAGATAGATCTATTGGGCCTAACAAACCCCATCCAAAGTATCGGATGCTTTAGTACTTCGAAATTTATATCATATCCGAAGGGTGTCCCGGAATGATGGGGATATTCTTATATATATATATGCATCTTGTTAATGTCGGTTACCAGGTGTTCACCATATGAATGATTTTTATCTCTATGTATGGGATGTGTATTGAAATATGAAATCTTGTGGTCTATTGTTACGATTTGATACATATAGGTTAAACCTATAACTCACCAACATTTTTGTTGACGTTTAAAGCATATTTATTCTCAGGTGAATACTAAGAGCTTCCGCTATTGCATACTAAAATAAGGACAAGATTTGGAGTCCATGTTTGTATGATGTTGTGTAAAAAAAAACTGCATTCAAGAAACTGATTTCGATGTAATATATTTGTATTGTAAATCATTATGTAATGGTCGTATGTAAACAGGATATTTTAGATTATCATTATTTGATAATCTACGTAAAGCTTTTTAAACCTTTATTTATGAAATAAAGGTTATGGTTTGTTTTAAAAATGAATGCAGTCTTTGAAAAACGTCTCATATAGAGGTCAAAACCTCGCAACGAAATCAATTAATATGGAACGTTTTTAATCAATAAGAACGGGACATTTCACCTTACAAGATGCTTTGGGAACTAAATTGGATATGAGCACCGCTTATCATCCACAGTCGGATGGTCACAATGAAAAGACCATCCAAACGTTGGAAGGCATGTTGAGGGCATGCATAATTGATTTTGGTAATGGTTAGGATAGATACTTGTCGTTGGCCAAATTTTCTTATAAACACAAGTTATCATGCAAGTATTAAAGCCGCACCATTTGAAGCTCTGTATGGTAGAAAGTGTAGGTCTCCTGTCTGTTGGAATGAGGTTGGGGATGCTCAACTCACAAGTCCAGGAATTATTCATGAGACTACCGAGAAGATCGTACAGATTAAGGGAATGTTGAGAACCTCCAGAAGTCGGCGAAAGAGTTATGCTAATAAGAGAAGGAACGATATTAAATTTCAGGTTGGTGATCGTGTTATGTTGAGGGTATCACCTTGAAAGGGCATAATACGTTTTGGTAAAAGGGGAAAAGTCCTCATTTTGTTGGACCGTTTGAGATTATTGAGAGAGTTAGACCCGTGGCTTATCGTTTGAAGTTGCCACAAGAACTCAGTGCTGTTCATGACGTTTTTCATGTATCGAATTTAAAGAAGTATTTGGTCGAGGTCGATAAGACTATTTCTCTGGAGGAGCTTCATGTTGTTAATCAACTACATTTTATTGAGGAACCTGTTGAAATTATGGGTCGAGATGTTAAGACTCTCAAGCAGAACAGAATTCCTATTGTTCGAGTTAGATGGAACGCCAGACGCGGTCCCGGGTTCACTTGGGAGCTTGAAGACCAGATGAGGCAGAAGTACCCGCATTTGTTCTCAGATGTCGAGTCAACCCCTGCACCTGCTTAAATTTCGGGACGAAATTTCCGTAACGGGAAGGTACTGTAACGACCCTACTTTTTCCGTTATCTTTTACCGTTAACTATTTAACGACCGTTAACTGTTATTCGTGCCACGTCATTTCTATGACCTATATTATTATTTTTGCAATAATATATTTTATTATTTGTTAAATGAATATTTGTATTCATATTTTTAAGTTGCACGTTTCTACGTGTCTTTTTCGGTTTTCAAACCAACGGTCGAGCTTTTAGGATTTTTAAGTCCTAATTATTTTAAATATGATATTTTAATATCATATGATTATATATAGTATTTATATTTATTTTTCGTCGCGTATTTGTTATCTCTCCGAATATTTAATCGCGTAGCCGTTTTTTCGCGTTTCGGGTTTCGTTCGGGCATTCGAGCCACTAGAAACTTATCATAATGCAAATTGGCCCACAAATGGGGCCCACCCCATACCCATCGTCCGAAAATGGGAGGGGGTATAGCCTCCTTGTTTTTCATTTTTGAGATTTCACTTTCATTTTACATTTTATCACATAACCTAGCCTTTATAATTTTTCTCCCATCTCCTCCCTTTCTCCCTTTGTGAGCCGTCACCTATACCACCACCATCACCATCATTTTACAACAAAATCAAGTTTGGATCATCAATTCATTAGCATAAACGGATTCTACGCGTTCTTCTCTACACGATTACACCTCTTGATTATTGATTATGGTATAAACCCTAACCCTAGAACTTTTGATTTTTTCTTTATATTTCTGTATTTTGATTATATATTAATAGTATGATGATTACTTGTTGTTGTAATGATGTTTGTATGCATAGAATTACTCATAAACACATGTTTTCGGTTTGATAAAATTGGGACAGCAGCTATTTCGTGTACTTCTGATATTTTGACTGATATAAAAGTTAAAATAAGTATCTAAATGAGTTCCTCTCATCAAGACATTAATTTTAGACTCCGGATTCATGTCGTTTCGATTCCCGGAGCCCTAAATATGATTAAAGTGGTATTTTGTTAAGATTGAAATGTGATTTTGGTATGAACCAGGTTTGGTTCGACTTTGTGACCATATTTGGTGACTTTAGGGTGTGTTAGTGTGTTAGGATTAATGGTGGGACGAACTTTCATGTTCGGGTCATCTAAATCCGAGCCACGAATCACCCGTTACGTCTAAAACACGATTTTGATTGAATTAAACTTTCAAGTGGTGTCATGGCTGATAACCACGACTTGTGGACTGTTCTTGGTGTGTTCTTGAGTGTACCAAAGTTTCGGGTGGTTTGATTAGGCGGAGATATATGTAAGGCTCGCCGAAAACCGACACCCGGGGCTCAAGATACGACCCGATGAATTTTTGATTTAAAACCTGTGATTAATTATTACACTTATGATAAAAATAATGGATTTCATTATCATTTAATTACTTATGATAAAAAAAGTAATTATTATTATTTAAGACTTATGATATATATTTATTATATCATTTAATTATTACTTATGATTTAATTAACATTTTAATTAAACTTATGATTAATAATACTTTTATTATTAATGGAAAATACTTATGATAAGTATTAAACTTATATTATGAAATTATTATAATAAGACTTATAATAAGTATTAATTAATTATTTAATTATTATAAGGCTTAGTTATTATTTAATTATAATTTAATTATTAAATACTTATGATTTAATAATTATAATTAGAAACTTATGATATGATTAATAATTCATTATTAATTAATAATACTTATGATATGATTTAAATTTTATTATTAATTAATAATACTTATATTATGACTAATATTTAAGTAATTAATTAAATACTTAGGTTATATTAAATATATCATTTAAACTTATGTCAACTTTAATAATTCATTTTAATTTAATTAAACTTATGTTATGACATAATTATACATATTTAGCTTTAATTAACATTATAACTTATATTATTATTATAACTTATACTTTTAAAATGAATGTTGACTATGTTTGACCGAGGTTGACTTTTGAGTTGACTTTCGGTTGACTTTGACTTTTAGTTGACTTTTGTTGACTTTCTAAATAAGGAAACTTTCCTAACTTAAAACTTTCTAAAAATAGAAACTTTCTAAATTTGGAAACTTTCCAAAAATAGAAACTTTCCAAAAATAGAAACTATCCTAAAATAGAAACTTTCCAAAAATAGAAACTTTCCAAAAATAGAAAATTTCCAAAAATGGAAACCTGCTAAAAATAGAAACTTTCTAAAAATAGAAAGTGTGTGTCCGTACGCTGTTCCGATCAAACCGATGCATGTTGAATATTGTTCTATGTCTAATTGTAACATGTACAATAACTATCATACTAAGACTTGACCTAAGTTAGTTATTTATATCGACCTGCTTTATTTATAGGTCGGCGTTGTTATCATTCTTGATCACTTTACTTCGATTGTTGTTCGCTTATTTGTATGGTTGCTTCGTTTGCTATTAAGGTGAGTTATAGTCCCATTTCTCTATTTTAAAGCTTTTGGGATGAGAATACATGCAATTTATTTTATATTTTGGACATAAGTGGAAGTTGGTTTAAATTATTCATTGTGGGTTGAACAAAAATATTCCCTAGTCTAGTAACTGTAATCACTGGTTTCTACTGGTGAACGCGAATCCTACGGATAGATCTATCGGGTTTGACAACCCCATTTCGAGCTAGTCGCGCTAGCAATTTATAATCGGAATGTTTAGTACTTCGTATTTTATTGTAGATACACTTATTCGGTGTATATTATTTATTGTATTTGGCAAGGGTAAATAAATGGTTAAGTGGTTACCAGGTGGCTCACGGAAAATAGAATAATGTTTTTATATATTTTCTAGCATATAATTTTGTGGTCCAAAAAGGGGTTTTTATGTTTTCAAACATAAATTCTTATGGTTTAAATTAAATATTGTTTGCAATATTAAACCTATAATTCACTCAACATTTTTGTTGACAGTTACTCGCATGTTTTATTCTCAGGTTCATGATTGATTGTTTCCGCTATGCTTAGAGAGTCTGCATATTTATGATGGCAGCTTTTGTTAAACAATAACTTGCATTCTATTTTGATACATTTAATAGTGGATGTTGTTGACTTTGTTTTGGTCAACTTTTGGTTAAGTAATAATGTATGGTTTTTCTAAACTTACATATTTTGGTAGATTTCCTTTATAGGAAATCATTTTTAAACAAAGAATGCAAGGTTATTTATTAAATTCATATAGAGTTATGATCAAGCTGTGGGACCAAGATAACGATGGTCGTCAAGTGTACTATGACGGGTCGTTAAAGAACCCGAGCTAAAAGTAACATATGCTAGTCGCTTGTTAGAAGGTAGGGCTATGATTTGGTGGGATTCTTTAATTTCCAGTATACCGAAGGAGCAAGTGCGTATGATCACGTGGGAGCAGTTTCATGGGAAGGTGTGTGAACAGTATTGTAATCCATTTGATATGAACCGAATCAAGACTGAGTTTCTTGAAATGAAGATGACACCTCAAATGACGATCGATGAGGTAGTAGAGAAGTTTATGGATAAACTGAAGTTTGTACAACAATGGGTGCCAGACGAAGCGTCTCGTATCTAACATTTTGTTAATATCATTCTGCCAGAGTACTGAACTTTTATTAGAATAGCTACGTCATTGTCTCAAGCTGTTGTGATGGCTAAGATGGTAGAAAGTGATGTTCAGGCCGCAAGAAACAGAATGTTTGGCAATGTGCTACAACAAGGTGGGCAAGTATCTGGTCAATCAGAATCTAAATCCAAGAAGTCTAGTGGGTTTAAATCGAAGGGTAAAAGTGGTCAGAGTTTTTCTGGGTCTGGATCAGGTAAGGGGAATTGGTGTCACACGTGTCGATCTTCTCACAGTGGTCAGTGTTCTGAGGCTACAAGAAGATGTTTAAAGTGTGGTGTTGTTGGGCATGAGTCTTCAGCATGCCCGTATCCAAATAGTGTGTGTTGGAGTTTTCACAAACCAGGGCATTGTGCAGTTAGTTGTCCGTCGAAGAGTGGTAGTACCGGGGCACGGTCAGGGGCGCATTCGGCATCAGCCGGAGGGTCAACTGCCTCAAGTGGGCAGAAGAGGAAGAACCCTCCAACAACAGAGACTAGAGCTTTTCAGATGTTGGTTGAGAATGCTGTGGCAACCGATGAAGTGATCACCGGTATGTTTCTAATCAACTCAATACCTGCTCGCGTATTGTTTGATTGTGGTGCCAATAGGTGTTTTATGTCCCTAGATTTCTGTGCTAAGTTGAATTTACCAGCTACTATGTTACCCAAGCCGGTTAGTGTAGAAGTAGCCTATGGCAAGACCACTATCGTCACAACATATGTGTCTGGGGTTTGTATAGAGATCGAAGGGAAGTCTTTCTCGGTGACTTGTTTAGTGTTACCTATTCCTAGCTTTGATGTAGTATTAGGAATGGATTGGCTGAACTCGCTTAGGGCTAATATTAAGTGTGATAGGAAAATGATTACCTTTTGTTCGACCGATGGAACCCGTGTTGTGGCCCGAGGGGAGCGGGGCAAATATAATTTTCCGTTGATAACCATGATGAAAGCAAAAAATTCGATGGCAAAGGCTTGTGAATCATTTCTTGCATATGTGATTGATGCGAAGAAAGAAAAGAAAACAGTGGCTGATATACCGATAGTATCAGAATTTCCTGAAGTGTTCCCGGATGAGCTACCAGGTCTGCCACCGGAAAGGGGGTCGAATATAAGATTGAGTTGGTTCCTGGAACAACTCCAGTTGCAAAAGCTCCATACCGATTAGCATTGTCTGAAATCCGTAAAATGATGTCACAGATTCAAGAGTTATTAGATCATGGGTTTATCCGACCGAGTTCTTCACCGTGGGGTGCTCCGGTATTGTTTGTTAAAAAGAAAGATGGGTCAATGCGTATGTGTATTGATTATCGTGAATTGAACAAAAGAACAGTGAAGAATAAGTATCTGTTACCTCGAATAGACGACTTGTTCGATCAGTTACAGGGTGCTTCATTCTTTTCTAAGATAGACTTACGATCCGGGTATCATCAGGTTCGTGTTGCTGAATCAGATATACCGAAAACAGCGTTCAGGACAAGGTATGGTCATTATGAATTTCTTGTCATGCCTTTTGGGTTGACGAATGCGCCAGCAGCCTTCATGGATCTAATGAATAGAGTGTGTCGTCCGTTCTTAGATAAGTTTGTGATTGTGTTTATAGACGATATACTAGTGTATTCAAAGACAGAGAGTGAACATGATGAACATCTGAGACAGGTTTTGAATTTGTTGAAACGTGAGCAACTATTTGCAAAATTCTCAAAATGTGAATTTTGGTTACGTGAAGTGCAGTTTTTGGGTCATGTGATTTGTGCCGAAGGTATAAAGGTTGATCCGATAAAGATAGAAGCGGTAATGAATTGGAATTCTCCGAAGACTCTAACTGAGATTAAGAGTTTTCTGGGATTGGTTGGTTATTATCGCAGGTTTATCAAAGAGTTTTCTAAAATAGCAAGCCTGTTGACTAAGTTGACTCGTAAAGATGTAGCCTTTCGATGGACTGATGAACAGGAAAAGGCTTTTCAGATTTTGAAACAGCTACTGTGTTAGGCACCAGTGTTAGCTTTACCAGAAGGTTCAGACGACTTCGTGGTATACTGTGATGTGTCATTTGTTGGGTTGGGTTGTGTATTAATGCAAAGAGATAAAGTAATCGCTTACGCCTCGCGACAGTTGAAAGTTCATGAGAATGAATTTTAATAAATCTTGAACCTCCGAAAAGAGTTTTACACAAGCTTTTGGTCACCCTTTTATTCCGATGATAAAGTATTATATATATATTTTCATACTACTAATTTAAAGAGTTTTCAAACAATATATATATTACTATTTAAACGACGTAATTAACTTATGTTAAAATGTATTTACATATAATGTATTACGAGTGTAAATACATCCTTACAAGTATTGAATACACTTTATAATATACCAATACATATAAAGGATAGCTATACTCGTATTTTCATTCAATTTCCTCAAAGAATTCTACTCGCATTCATACGGTATTTTTACCCGTATTATACACAGCTTCTAGAAGTATTTACTATTGGTATATACCAATATAAATCTGCAATTATTTGTGTAATATGTCATTCATGACCTAATCAATTTAATATGTCATGCATGACTTAATACAATTTAACTTATCTTAGATATTTTCACTAAAAGCCAAAATTATAAGCTTATAAATAAGGACCATTTTAACTCATTTTTACTCCACATTTTCTTAAACTAAAAACATACACTTGAATGCTCTCATATCATACTTTAATCTCAGCAACTTTCTTCTTCATAATCAAGGTAAAATACTTCTCAAATTCCTTATTCAATTCCTTGTATAGTTGCTATCTTATTATACTTATAAAACTTGTAAAAACTAGAACTTGTTTTGGTGAACACCAAGCTTGTTTGAAAAACTAATCTAATCTTTCTAACTTAACTCTAATAACACTTATTTATATGTATTATGATGTTATATTAAGTTAATATAAGAACTTATAACTTGTACATATGAAGAACACCTTGAAACTTAACATATATCCTTTAATCTCCATTCGGTAAAAAGCGAGCTGTTTTGGGTTGGGAATTAAAAACCTATCTTAGACTTTGAGTTCGAGGCTAAGACTTTGGAAATATGTTAATATATGTAAATAAGACTTCCAGTATTTTTTCATGATTTTAGACAAAGTGAAAGTATTTTATCAAAAATCATATATTGGGTGGATGCCGGGATTTTTCCAAATCTGTCCACCGACACAAAAAGAGGGTAAAGCTCTAAAAATTACTACTTGGGATGAACTTTTCCAATTGGTTTTGTAAAATTTACTTCTTAATGAATCCATAGCAATTTGATTCACTTTAAACGGAGTTGTAATGAATACTTGGCGAGCAAAACAAAATCTGCTAAAATTAATGTTGTATGGACGAAATTTATATTATAAAAACTATATTAACCATATCCTTGTTAACTTTTCCTATATCCTATATATATTTGGACATGTTATTAGTAGTATAACAAAATATTATAATCTTGGTTAATTCTGTGATTGTATATATGTATAATAATATTCTTGATACGTCCTAACACAATAAGTATACAATACATTTTGATAAATCCTAAGACAATATGTACACAATACTTCTTAGTTACTTCTAAGAATATGTATACAATACGTCTCTGGGTTGATGCAAAGACAATACGTATACAATACGTCGTGGGGTAATGTAATGACCCGCACTTTTTCGATCGTTATATACTTATAAGATTAATATTTACATAAATTAAACCTTACCAACATGATAAGCAATCCAAATTGTTGAGACTTATGTTTTTGAAATGAGTTTTACACAACGTTTGACCGTCTAGTTTGACCGATGATATCACGAACTATATAACATATGATAATTATACGTTTGTGTATATATATGTATATATACATATTTAACATGATCTAAGGATGTTTTAATATCTCATTTTGTATTAATAACAATAAGTTATAAGTATATTTTGAAACTACTAACTTAAGTTTTCAAAACGATAACCATACGTAACGTTATTTGACATAAATACTTATAACATATAATGTTTATACATATATCGTATATGTAATGTATTTAATCACTTTTAAAGACTTAAATACATAAAACAATATAAGTATATTCACAAAAGATAGCTATATTTGAATTCTCATTCCATTTTTCACAAGATTTTCTATACGTATATCTAGAGTATATGTACTCGTATCATACCTAGCTTCTATACGTATTTACTATTGGTATATAGACATCAAATCACCACCAACCAGCCCTTGTTCATACCTTATGTATAAGGTAACTCTCTTGTTCATGCCTTATGTATAAGGTAACTACTTTTGATGTTTAGTATGACTAATTACATAAAAATACAACATGAAATTTTGTCCATGTTTTTCCATTAATCATGTTTTTATGGCCTTAAATACATCTTCCATTTTCAAATTTTATTACCTCATTTCTTTAACCAAAAACACACTCTTAAGAAACTCCATAACCATTCAGCTAGTATCCATGAAGATCTAGTCATAAAAACATCACTTAAACACCATAAGAAAAACCTTACAAAAACACTTCAAGAATCCTTTCAAGAACACAAGTTTACTTCCAATCTTTCATCCAACTCCATCACTCTTTTGGTTCTAGATTTTTACTTCTCTTTTACAGCAATCTTATCCAAGTAACTTGAGGTAGTAACTTTGTTCATAACCTTATTCGATTCATATATATATAGCTATCTTATTTTGTGGTATAAAATTTTAACAACAAGAACATAGTTTGAATGTTTTCAAACTTGTTTGCAAACTAAATAGATCCTTCTCACTTAACTTTTAAAATACTTCAAGACCTGTAATATATCATAAATATATGCTAATTTAACAAGGTATAACTTGGTTTTTCAAAGAACACCTTAAAAACTGAATTTACGACGTCGGAGTGCAACCGGGGGCTGTTTTGGGTTGGATAATTAAAAACCATCTTAAACTTTGAATTGGAGGTTTATTTTCTGGAAAATGATTTTTACTATGAATATGATAACACATAAAAATTTCATGATTTAACTCAAAGTATAAGTATTTTTAGAAAAATAATCATTTAAGGTTGTTTACATGATGGAAAATGATTAACTTCATAAGTTTCACTAAAGTTTGACCTATGACCTGTGATTTCGAATACAAAATAAGGTATTTACAGTTCATAGTCTTAAAGAGGGACTCAATCCAAGGAAGTGGCAAGTTGAATCAACGAAAACGGAGTTGTAACGAAGAAACTATGACCAAAACGAGATCGGATATCTAAGACTAGTTTAGCTACGAAAATAATTGGAGAAAATTAAATAAATCACATCTTTTTAAAATAACATGATATTTTATATATATGTACTCATAATTTAATTTTATATGGTTCAGGATCACCCGTAAACAATACGAGAAGATTAATCATAAGATCTCATGATTGTACGCAACACGTCATTTGACAACACCGGTACTTTATGTACGCAACACGTCATTTGACAACACCGGTACCGTGGGTCAATATTAATCTCGACCAATACATACACGATGGGGGTTTTTACTTATTTCATTGGGAGTTTATTAAACACCTAAAAATGAACCATTAAAATTGAATTACTAACATCGGACTGCTAATTACGGACTAAGGAATTATTAAAAGTATTATAAGTATATATATGTGACGTTTGTTTAAAAAGTAAAGGTATTGATATATTATATATGGATAGGTTCGTGATATCAATCGGAGACCAAGTCAAAATTACATATCTTCAAGACGAAAGTGAGTATATAGTCCCACTTTTAAACTCTAAGTATTTCGGGATGAGAATACATGTATTTTATGTTTTACGTTATGGACACAAGTAACTGAAAAATATATTCTACGTTGAGTTGTACCACTGGCATACTTCCCTGTAGCTTGGTAACTGTTATTTACAGCGGTATTGTAAACGCGAATCCTGTTGATAGATCTATCGGGCCTGACAACCCCAACCGGACTGGACGACCAGTATTCAACGGTTGCACAGTACTTCGTTTTGTGACTACACTTGGTACGGTGTAGTAAGATTTCATAACAAAGGGAATATGCGACGTGATTAAATGTTAAGTATGGTTACCAAGTGCTCAACCACTTAGAATATTTTTATTAAAACGTTTATATATGAAATCTTGTGGTCTATATATATATATATATTGCTGCCGGCATTAAACCTATATCTCACCAACTTTATGTTGACGTTTTAAGCATGTCTATTCTCAGGTGATAATTAGAAGCTTCCGCTGCAACATGTTGAATTTAAGCAGGATCTTGCGTACTCATATTTGTGTCAAAAATAAAACTGCATATCCGAAGATTTGTATTGTAAAATATGCTAGAAATCGTGTTGTTATCATCATTTGTAAAGTTTGTAAGTCTAAGATTATCGCTAAACGATAATCATCTTTATTTTGTCTAAAGCTTGTATCAAAATAAGAATTATGGTTTGTAATGTAAAATATTTGCAGTTGTTCTTTTAAAAATGTCGCATATAGAGGTCAATACCTCGCAATGAAATCATACGTTATCTAACACGTTCTTATGGTTAAGGACGGGTTATGACATGTGGTATCAGAGCGGTGGTCTTAGCGAACCAGGTTTGCATTAGTGTGTCTAACCGAGAAGTCGTTAGGATACATTAGTAAGTCTGGACTTTGACCGGGTCTGATTTTTAAAAACCATTGCTTATCATTGTTGGTTAAAATTTATATGTAAATATTATGTAGTACTAATGGATTAGTTGTTGTGTGATAGATGTCGGGCTCAAAACTTATTATCACATTCAGCGACTCCGAATCAGAATCTTCAGATGGCGTTTCAGTCATTAACCTATCCGATGACGAAAATAATATCTTTGGGGAAGACTCACAAATTCCGGATGAACCAACTATAGGGAACCCGGAAAGTGAACCCGAGGAGGAAAGTGAACCCGAGGAAGAAATACAGGAAATTACGAAAGACAAGTTCGAATTAGGAAAGAAACGAAAGGCTAATGAATTAGAAAATTCAAATCCCGAGTTTAGTGAGGATGATGTGGCACCAACTCCACTAAACACTACCACCCCTATTCCCGCTATACCTATTCGTTCTATCCCGGCATCCAGTTCTTCAGCCCCACCGCCAAAATATAGGCAGACAGCTAGGATAAGCGTTAGGCCATTCCTTGAACCTAAACGTCCTAGAAAATAGACCAAACGATGCGCTGCCGTATTAAACCATGGGATCATATAATGTTTTGTATAATATTATTAGTGTGGTTTGCTTAATGTTCGATGTAAGATAAGCATATGTAAAATAGTGAAGTATGAAATGCAATAATTTTCCATGGTTAAG
This sequence comes from Rutidosis leptorrhynchoides, assembly GCF_046630445.1. Classification (NCBI taxonomy): domain Eukaryota; kingdom Viridiplantae; phylum Streptophyta; class Magnoliopsida; order Asterales; family Asteraceae; genus Rutidosis; species Rutidosis leptorrhynchoides. The sequence goes on along the minus strand of NC_092334.1, from coordinate 505,066,217 downwards.
TATTATTTAGATTGTAGTAATTGGTTCTGTACTAAGCTATTAAGTATGAACATTAACGGGTAGGTACTACCCTAGATATAATTATAAAATGCTAATAAGAAGAAAAGGCTTTTATAATAATACCTGGTTCATATTATTAACAAGCTATAATGTACTATAAATACACACTACATCTATAATATTCCATGTGAATAATTATTTTCTTTCATTAGGAAATGGCGCGATTGAATCGAATGACGGAACAAGAAGTCGAGGAATTCATCAACCAGCGAGTCAACGACAGAATGTTATGGGTCGAAGCTGCAAGAGCTGCTGCTGTTAACCCAAATCCTCGTGTAGGATGCACTTACAAGACTTTTCAAGCTTGCAAGCCCTCATCATTCAGTGGAACGGAAGGACCGATCGGTTTAACCCGGTGGATAGAAAAGATGGAGACTGTGTTTAAAATAAGTGGTTGTGTTGAAAAGGACATGACCAAGTATGCATCGTGCACTTTACAAGATAGTTCACTCACGTGGTGGAAAAATTATGTGAAGGCTGTAGGAGGAGATGTAGCTTATGATACTCCATGGGAAGAATTCAAAACAATGTTAATCAACGAATATTGTCCAAGGAACGAGGTTAGGAAGTTGGAAGATGAATTACGAAGCCTGAAGGTTGTTGGTACTGAAATCACCAACTACAATTAGCGATTCATGGAATTAGTTTTGCTATGTCCTGAATTGGTTCCAACCGAAGAACGGAAGATTGAAATGTACAAAGATGGTTTGCCCAAAAAGGTCAAGGCAAATGTTACAGCATCGAAACCTAAGACAATTCATGAAGCTATAACCATGGCAAACGAGCTAATGGATCAGGTCATCTTGGATAAGAAAGCATCCAATACTGATGTGAAGGTATCAGGTAACAAAAGAAAGTGGAATGGAAGTTATGATCGAGGTAATCAACAACAATCTTTTAAGAAACAAGAAACCACGCAAGGTGCGAGTAGTGGTTCAGGCTTTGGTTACAAAGGACAAAATCCTTTATGCAACCGATGCCACAAACATCACTCTGGTTACTGTAATGTGGTATGCAACAAATGTAATCGAAAGGGTCATCTTGCTGAAGATTGTAGGGCTCTCGTTACAAATGCAAATGGTACCAAGACTCCTGCCACCAATGCAAATAGAACTGCTTTGGCTACCATTACTTGTTATGGGTGTGGAAAACAGGGTCATTATAAGAGCCAGTGCCCGAATCCAGAGAAGAATGTTGGACCTGCACGTGGGAGAGCATTTGTTATTAATGCTAGAGAGGCACGTGAAGACCCGGAGCTTGTTACGGGTACGTTTACCATTAATAACTTATCAGCGTCTATTATATTTGATACTGGTGCCGATAGAAGTTACGTGTGTAGAAATTTTTACACTAAATTGAATTGTTCATCATTACCTCTAGATGCTAAGTACATGATTGAGTTAGCTAATGGTAAACTAATTAAAGCCGATAAAATTTGTCGTGATTGTAAAATAAATTTAGCCGGAGAAACGTTTAAAATTGACTTGATACCCGTAGAATTAGAAAGTTTTGATGTAATAGTCGGCATGGACTGGATGTCCAAAGTAGGAGCTGAAGTTGTGTGTGCCAAGAAGGCAATTCGCATTCCTTGTAAGGATAAAATGCCGGTGATGATTTATGGAGAGAAGGGTAACTCAAAGCTAAAACTCATTAGCTGTTTGAAAGCCAAGAAGTGTTTAGAAAAGGGATGTTATGCTATTCTAGCACACGTTAATAAAGTCGAAAAGAAAGAAAAAGAGAAGTGCATCAACGACGTGCCTGTGGCAAGAGATTTTCCTGAAGTTTTTCCGAAAGAGTTGCCGGGATTACCTCCATTTAGATCTGTAGAATTTCAAATAGATTTAGTACCAGGAGCTGCACCAGTGGCTCATGCTCCATATAGACTTGCACCGTCCGAATTAAAAGAACTTCAAGATCAGTTAAAAGAATTACTGGACCGTGGATTCATACGACCAAGCACTTCACCGTGGGGAGCTCCAATTTTATTTGTTAAGAAGAAAGATGGATCTTTTAGGATGTGTATAGATTATCGTGAATTAAATAAGTTAACTATCAAGAATCGGTATCCACTACCGAGAATTGATGACTTATTTGATCAACTGCAAGGATCATGTGTTTATTCGAAAATCGACCTAAGATCGGGTTATCATCAATTACGTGTCAAAGAAGAGGACATTCCGAAAACTGCTTTTCGGATACGTTATGGTCATTACGAATTTTTGGTCATGCCGTTTGGATTGACGAATGCGCCAGCTGTATTCATGGACCTCATGAATCGAGTTTGTAGTCCATATTTAGATAAGTTTGTTATTGTTTTCATTGATGACATTCTTATCTATTCCAAGAGTGAGCAAGAGCATGAGCAGCATTTAAGGTTGATATTAGAGTTGTTGAGAAAAGAACAGCTATACGCTAAATTTTCTAAGTGAGCTTTCTGGTTGAAAGAAGTGCAATTTCTTGGTCACGTTGTTAGTAGCAAAGGAATTCATGTTGATCCAGCTAAAATTGAGGCCATTGAAAAATGGGAGACTCCTAAGACACCAACGCAGATACGCCAATTTTTGGGTTTAGCCGGTTATTATAGAAGGTTTATTCAAGATTTTTCCCGAATAGCTAAGCCGTTGACAGCGTTAACGCAAAAAGGGAAGAAATATGAATGGACCTCTGAGCAGGAGAGTGCATTTCAATTACTGAAGAAGAAGTTAACTACGGCGCCTATTTTATCGTTACCAGAAGGGAACGATGATTTTGAAATATATTGTGACGCTTCGCGACAAGGTTTTGGTTGCGTTCTTATGCAACGGAAGAAAGTTATTGCATACGCATCCCGACAATTGAAGATTCACGAGCGAAATTATACGACGCGTGATCTAGAATTGGGAGCAGTCGTGTTTGCATTGAAGATGTGGAGACACTACTTGTATGGAGTTAAATGCACTGTGTTTACTGATCATAAAAGCCTTCAACATATTTTTGATCAGAAACAGCTGAACATGAGGCAACGTAGGTGGGTCGAGTTAATAAACGACTATGATTGTGAAATTCGTTATCATCCCGGGAAAGCGAATGTGGTGGCTGACGCATTAAGCAGAAAGGAACGAGAACCAATTCGAGTACGAGCGATGAACATAAAAATTCGCATGAATCTCAACTCACAAATCAAAGAAGTTCAACGAGAAGCACTTACTAAAGAAAACATAAGAAATGAAATAATGAAGAAGTATGAGAAGCAACTCGTTATACGGGAAGATGGAATTCGATATTTTGCAAATCGTATTTGGGTACCGAAGTTGGGTGGATTAAGGAAGTTGATATTGAACGAGGCACATAAGACAAGATACTCGATACATCCTGGAGTTGGAAAGATGTACCAAGATCTTAAGACACGTTATTGGTGGCCTAATTTAAAGACAGACGTTGCAACATATGTTGGGGAGTGTTTAACTTGTTCTAAGGTCAATGCAGAACACCAGAAGCCGTCAGGGTTACTTCAACAACCAGAAATCCCAGAATGGAAATGGGATGGTATTACCATGGATTTCATCACGAAGTTACCAAAGACTGCCTGGGGATACGACACCATTTGGGTGATTGTTGATCGTCTTACCAAGTCTGCACATTTCTTGCCTATAAAGGAAACGGATAGGATGGAGAAACTATTACGATTGTATATAAAGGAAATTGTTTCAAGGCATGGAATACCTATTTCCATTATATCTGATCGTGATAGTAGATTTACCTCAAAGTTCTGGCAATCACTACAGGAGGCACTAGGAACTCGTTTGGATATGAGTACCGCATATCATCCGCAAACGGACGGGCAGAGTGAAAGAACAATTCAGACTCTTGAAGACATGCTCAGGGCATGTGTGATCGATTTTGGAAACGGATGGGATAAGTATCTACCATTAGCAGAATTCTCGTATAATAATAGTTATCATGCGAGCATTAAAGCTGCACCATTCGAAGCATTGTACAGAAGGAAGTGTAGATCTCCTATCTGTTGGAATGAAGTAGGAGATCGACAATTAACTGGTCCCGAGATCATACATGAAACTACTGAAAAGATAGTACAAATCAAGGAGAGATTGAAAACAGCCCGTAGTCGCCAAAAGAGCTACGCCGATGTCCGAAGGAAACCATTATAGTTTCAGATCGGTGACATGGTTATGTTAAAGGTGTCACCATGGAAAGGTGTAATACGTTTTGGAAAAAGGGGTAAACTGAACCCAAGATATGTAGGCCCGTTCAAGATCATCGAACGCATTGGACCGGTAGCTTATCGACTCGAGTTACCGCAACAACTCGCCGGAGTACATAATACCTTTCACGTCTCAAACCTTAAGAAGTGTCTTGCAAAGGAAGATTTCACCATTCCTCTTGAATAAATCCATGTCGACGAGAAACTACAATTCGTCGAAGAACCAATCGAAATCATGGACCGTGAAGTTAAACAGCTCAAGCAGAGCAACATACCGATCGTTAAGGTTCGTTGGAATGCTCGAAGGGGTCCCGAGTTTACTTGGGAACGAGAGGATCAGATGAAACAAAAGTATCCACACTTGTTTCTCGATGACGCAAAATAGGTACAATTTTAAAATTTCGGGACGAAATTTATTTAACGGGTAGGTACTGTAATGACCCGCACTTTTTCGATCGTTATATACTTATAAGATTAATATTTACATAAATTAAACCTTACCAACATGATAAGCAATCCAAATTGTTGAGACTTATGTTTTTGAAATGAGTTTTACACAACGTTTGACCGTCTAGTTTGACCGATGATATCACGAACTATATAACATATGATAATTATACGTTTGTGTATATATATGTATATATACATATTTAACATGATCTAAGGATGTTTTAATATCTCATTTTGTATTAATAACAATAAGTTATAAGTATATTTTGAAACTACTAACTTAAGTTTTCAAAACGATAACCATACGTAACGTTATTTGACATAAATACTTATAACATATAATGTTTATACATATATCGTATATGTAATGTATTTAATCACTTTTAAAGACTTAAATACATAAAACAATATAAGTATATTCACAAAAGATAGCTATATTTGAATTATCATTCCATTTTTCACAAGATTTTCTATACGTATATCTAGAGTATATGTACTCGTATCATACCTAGCTTCTATACGTATTTACTATTGGTATATACACATCAAATCACCACCAACCAGCCCTTGTTCATGCCTTATGTATAAGGTAACTCTCTTGTTCATGCCTTATGTATAAGGTAACTACTTTTGATGTTTAGTATGACTAATTACATAAAAATACAACATGAAATTTTGTCCATGTTTTTCCATTAATCATGTTTTTATGGCCTTAAATACATCTTCCATTTTCAAATTTTATTACCTCATTTCTTTAACCAAAAACACACTCTTAAGAAACTCCATAACCATTCAGCTAGTATCCATGAAGATCTAGCCATAAAAACATCACTTAAACACCATAAGAAAAACCTTACAAAAACACTTCAAGAATCCTTTCAAGAACACAAGTTTACTTCCAATCTTTCATCCAACTCCATCACTCTTTTGGTTCTAGATTTTTACTTCTCTTTTACAGCAATCTTGTCCAAGTAACTTGAGGTAGTAACTTTGTTCATAACCTTATTCAATTCATATATATATAGCTATCTTATTTTGTGGTATAAAATTTTAACAACAAGAACATAGTTTGAATGTTTTCAAACTTGTTTGCAAACTAAATAGATCCTTCTCACTTAACTTTTAAAATACTTCAAGACCTGTAATATATCATAAATATATGCTAATTTAACAAGGTATAACTTGGTTTTTCAAAGAACACCTTAAAAACTGAATTTACGACGTCGGAGTGCAACCGGGGGCTGTTTTGGGTTGGATAATTAAAAACCATCTTAAACTTTGAATTGGAGGTTTATTTTCTGAAAAAATGATTTTTACTATGAATATGATAACACATAAAAATTTCATGATTTAACTCAAAGTATAAGTATTTTTAGAAAAATAATCATTTAAGGTTGTTTACATGATGGAAAATGATTAACTTCATAAGTTTCACTAAAGTTTGACCTATGACCTGTGATTTCGAATACAAACTAAGGTATTTACAGTTCATAGTCTTAAAGAGGGACTTGATCCAAGGAAGTGGCAAGTTGAATCAACGAAAACGGAGTTGTAACGAAGAAACTATGACCAAAACGAGATCGGATATCTAAGACTAGTTTAGCTACAAAAATAATTGGAGAAAATTAAATAAATCACATCTTTTTAAAATAACATGATATTTTATATATATGTACTCATAATTTAATTTTATATGGTTCAGGATCACCCGTAAACAATACGAGAAGATTAATCATAAGATCCCATGATTGTACGCAACACGTCATTTGACAACACCGGTACTTTATGTACGCAACACGTCATTTGACAACACCGGTACCGTGGGTCAAGATTAATCTCGACCAATACATATACGATGGGGGTTTTTATTTATTTCATTGGGGGTTTATTAAACACCTAAAAATGAACCATTAAAATTGAATTACTAACATCGGACTGCTAACTACGGACTAAGGAATTATTAAAAGTATTAAAAGTATTATAAGTATATATATGTGACGTTTGTTTAAAAAGAAAAGGTATTGATATATTATATATGGATAGGTTCGTGATATCAATCGGAGACCAAGTCAAAATTACATATCTTCAAGACGAAAGTGAGTATATAGTCCCACTTTTAAACTCTAAGTATTTCGGGATGAGAATACATGTATTTTATGTTTTACGTTATGGACACAAGTAACTGAAAAATATATTCTACGTTGAGTTGTACCACTGGCATACTTCCCTGTAGCTTGGTAACTGTTATTTACAGCGGTATTGTAAACGCGAATCCTGTTGATAGATCTATCGGGCCTGACAACCCCAACCGGACTGGACGACCAGTATTCAACGATTGCACAGTACTTCGTTTTGTGACTACACTTGGTACGGTGTAGTAAGATTTCATAACAAAGGGAATATGCGACGTGATTAAATGTTAAGTATGGTTACCAAGTGCTCAACCACTTAGAATATTTTTATTAAAACGTTTATATATGAAATCTTGTGGTCTATATATATATATTGCTGCCGGCATTAAACCTATATCTCACCAACTTTATGTTGACGTTTTAAGCATGTCTATTCTCAGGTGATAATTAGAAGCTTCCGCTGCAACATGTTGAATTTAAGCAGGATCTTGCGTACTCATATTTGTGTCAAAAATAAAACTGCATATCCGAGGATTTGTATTGTAAAATATGCTAGAAATCGTGTTGTTATCATCATTTGTAAAGTTTGTAAGTCTAAGATTATCGCTAAACGATAATCATCTTTATTTTGTCTAAAGTTTGTATCAAAATAAGAATTATGGTTTGTAATGTAAAATATATGCAGTTGTTCTTTTAAAAATGTCGCATATAGAGGTCAATACCTCGCAATGAAATCATACGTTATCTAACACGTTCTTATGGTTAAGGACGGGTTATGACAGGTAATTCTAAGATTATATATATATATATACCGATTATTGGACTGTTGGACTTTTCGGACTATTTTGGACTACTAACAAAGGACTACTAACAATGGACTACTAACATAAAATGTTAAAAATTATTATATAAGTATTCTATGAACTTGCTTTATTTTATTCATATGTCGTATTATTATCTGAATCGTTATTATTGTTATAGGTTCGTGAATCCAAGGACGACGGTCATATTTTTAATAAGTTGAAAACTTATTATTAATATACTTTTACTACTGTGAGTATATAGTCCCATTTTTAAACTCTAAAAATATTTTGGGATGAGAATACATGCATTTTATGTTTTACGCCATGGACACAAGTACTTAAAATATATTCTACGTTGAGTTGTACCACCTTGCATATCTTCCCTAATAGCTTGGTAACTAATATTTACATGTTGTAAGAACATGTAAGCGCGAATCCTATTGATAGATCTATCGGGTTTGACAACCCCAACCGGGCTAGTCGCTCTATTATCATAAACGGTTGCATAGTACTTCGTTTTTACTACACTTGGTACAGTGTAGGGAGATTTCATAATAAAGGGAATATGCCACATTAATGGTTAAGTATGGTTACCGAAGCGCTCAACAACTTATAGAATACTTTTATACACTTGCGAGTGTACATATATTTATAACTATGAAATCTTGTGGTCTATATTTATATCGATGATAAACCTATATATTTCACCAACCTTTGTGTTGACTGTTTACGCATGTTTATTCTCAGGTCCTTAAGAAAGTCTTCCGCTATTGCATTATCTGAGCAAGCTGTGCATGGAGTCTCATACTTTTATTTAAATAAAGTGTTGTATTCAATAAAACCTTTGTCATGTATTATATTCGACTGTTATGTCACATGTGTAGTATTTGGAAACCGATGTATTTTGGAGATTATTTCTTAAATAATCGCCCACTTGTTTAAAACATGCATTATGTATAATAATGATGTGCTTTTTATGAAACGAATGCAATATTTTCTAAAACGTATCATATATAGGTCAAATACCTCGCTATGGGACCAATGAGAACGTACTGCATTTATAGTAATATGGACGGGTCGTTTCATGCATGATCTTGAAATGGCTGCAGTAATATTTGCTTTGAAATTGTGGAGACACTATTTGTATGGAACCCAATGTGTTATTTGTACAGATCACAAAAGTTTGCAGTATATCTTCTCACAGAAAGAATTGAATATGCGACAGAGACGGTGGCAAGAGTTGATCAAAGATTACGATTGTGAAATTAAATACCATTCGGGTAAGGCAAATGTGGTTGCAGATGCGCTAAGTCGTAAAAAGTCAAGTGAAAATATGAAATTCCTTCGTTTGAATATAACTTCGGACTTGATTAACAACTTAAGAACCGTTCAGGCCTGTGCTTTAGAGGACGGACATATTAAATCTGAACAAATGACCAAATGAAAAGTGGACTTAATTGATGACTCACGGGGACTAAAGACCTTAAACAATCGTATTTGGGTGCCTAAACTGGGAGACTTGAGGGATTTAATCATGACAGAAGCATACAAATCCAGGTTGAAGGTACATCCGGGTAGTAATAAGATGTATCATGATTTGAAATCAATGTATTGGTGGCCGACAATGAAAACAAGTATCGCTCGATATGTCGAAAAGTGTCATATTTGTGCTCAAGTGAAGGCAGAACATCAGAAACCTTATGGTTCGTTACGTCAGTTACAGATTCCATAGTGGAAATGGGAACATATAATGATGGATTTTGTGACCAAATTACCTCGAATTTAGAAAAGACATGATATGATTTGGGTAATAGTGGATCGTCTAACTAAAAGTGCTCATTTTCTTGCTACTCGTGAAACAGCTTCGTTAAGTGAGTTAGCCGAATTGTATGTGAAAGAAATAGTTAGTCGACATGGTGTGCCGTTATCGATCGTTTCAGACAGAGATTCCAGATTTGTGTCGAATTTTTGGAATAGTCTTCAACAGAATCTGGGTACACGTGTGAATTTAAGTACAGCTTATCATCCTCAGACAGATGGTCAGAGTAAAAGAACGATACAATCTTTGGAGGATATGTGAAAGTCTTGTGTGTTAGAATACGGTGGTTCGTGGGATACACATCTGTCGTTGGTCGAATTCAAGTATAGGGATGCCGCCCTATGAAATGATATATGGTCGTCGTTGCAGAACTCCGACTTGTTGGTTAGAAGCCGGGGAGAAACAGTTTGCAGGTCCCGAAATTGTTCAAATGACAGCCGAAAAAGTTGTAATTGCGAGAGAAAAGTTGAAAGCCGCTAGAGATAGGCAGAAAATGCATGCTGATCCGCGTAGATGTCCGGTAACCTTTAATGTGGGTGAACGAGTGTATCTAAAAGTTTTGTCGTGGAAAGGGGTTATCAGATTCGGTAAACGTGGAAAGTTAGCACCGAGATTTATTGGTCCGTTTCCGATCAGTGAAGTGTTGAATGATCAGACTGTGGTGTTAGATCTTCCACCAGAGTTAGCCGGTATTCATAATACATTCAACGTGTGTTATCTTCATAAGTGTAAAGTCGACGATGAAACGCAACTTCTTCCTTTAGAAGATTTAAGGGTTGATTTGAATAAGAAATTAGTGGAAGAGCCGATCTGTGTAGTTAACCGAAAGGTGACTAAGTTGAGAAAGAAAGAGATACTGATGGTGTTGATTGAGTGGAAACACAGTTTGGGTTCTAATCTTACGTGGGAAACAGAAGAATTAATGAGAAACTGCTACCCTCATTTGTTTGACCAAGACCAGATTCCGAGAACGGAATCTCTTTAAGGGGGGTGAATTTGTAACAGACTGAAACCTGGGCTAGTTGTAAGTGGACTATTTTGCCCTTAGGATTTTATTATGTGTTTAATATGCTTTTATTTTTAATTATGTGAATAGTGTTATTTTATTATTTAGTTAAGACCAGTTTGTGACAAGGGTCACAAAACATGTTTGTTTATTTAATTTAGACTCCGTTAGGGCCGCCTAACGAGGTACGAAAGATTTTAGATAAATGATAAATACCCGTGTGTTGTGGGGTATGGGTTTTAACCCAAATAAGTGAGTAATACTTGCCTCATTTTCACATTTCTAGACTTTTCCCCAAAATCACTCCCGTACCTACTTTCTTTACCTCTTGAACCCTAATTCTCCAAATTTCGATTTGAAGTTTGATTTGTGTTAGAAATCGATTCTTTGTATTTTACTGATTCAAACAAGGTAAGAATCACCCAATTTCATTACCTAAATTTGTGTTAAATTGGGTTTGAAGTTAGGTTTTTGTCAAAGTGGGTTTTGATGTCAAATTGGTGCAATTTGTTGTTGTTTTGATGTAATATTTGTGGGTTTATGTCCCAAAATGTTTTATAAACAAGATGTGATAAGTTTTGAGGTTGAAAAAGAGTATATGGGCGAGATTTGGTGATTTTTGGCTCAAACCCGTCACTTTTCCAATTTCAGCAGCTCAAGAACACACTCGGTAGTGTGTCTTTTGGAAGTGGGTTGTGTGTGTACACACTCGGTCGAGTGTCTTTTGAATTGGGACGTGTGTCTGCACACTCGGTATTGTGTCTTTTGAAAAGACATTCGGTCGAGTGTCTCTACTCATTAGGCTGTGTGTCTACACACTCGACCGAGTGTCTATGACACACACTACCGAGTTGGGTAGTGTGTCTTTTCAGCATTTTGAGAAATTTGTTTTGGTCATAACTTTCAAACCATAACTCCGTTTTTGATGAATCAAATATCGTTAGAATTGTATTGAAGAGTACTTTTCAATGATGAACTTTTAAGAAGTTGGATCAAACGTTTTTTGGGGCGGGAAAATAGGTTTTGGCTTGTGTAACCCGTTTTCCACGTATTTGTTTGACATTAGTGAATGGAGTTATGTTGTGGACTTGTGAAATGATATTATGACCTAGTTTATAGTATGATTTGATTATACTATTGATTGAGTTATGTATATTGACTTTTTTGTGTTGTTCTCGGGTGATAAGAACAAGGAAGAAGCTCAGAAGTAAGATAACTGAGCTGTAGCTTGTAATCGGTGAGTGGGTCTATCTCCGGATAGAGTTTAAGTAGCATATCATGCTACTATGATTGACTCTTTTACCATGCAAAGTGTAGGGATTGCCATGTTAGAATAATATAGTATGCCTGACGTTGTGTGTAAATTATGTGTACACTGTGTGAATGACACCAGTCGGGCCAAGGGAGACTGGGGACTCAGAGGTTAGAGTCCGTATGAGGTCAACCGTGCCTAGAGGAGGTTGGGTCCATAGGCTACTGATTGTGGAGTATAGTGTGAATGATGCATCCCCTACATCTGGATAACTATACTGTGAATTGAGTAGCAGGGATTATCGGTAGACTCAGGCCCGATCAGCTGAGAGTCGTGTGCTCGTACAAGCCGTCGATCCTCGTATTGTCTTATTGTATGCTAGTTGGTAGTTAGCATGTGTTGTTATTAGTATATAGCTTATATGTGACTTAAGCTACATCTGTTAGATAGATTCCATTCACTTAGCGTTATGCTAATCCCCCACATTTCCACCCTTGCAGGTTTAGGTACTGCTAGTTTGGACGGGTGCTAGTATTGAAGACATGTTTGACGTGTGAACTCTGATGTGGACTTTTGTTTAAATCATGTTTTGTAATAACGTAACACCGTCATATAAACTTAAACTTAATTATGTGGATATCTCCTGTGATGTATTAAATGTTGAGATTTTAATATAAAAGTCATCCGTTGTGTTTTAAAAAAAAATGGCCGGTGTTACATAGGATTCCTCGTATTGGATTCGTTGTTTTTTTTTTTTTACTCTATAAATACAACCCTTGTAACTTGTAACATGTAACATGTATGCACGGAATTTATTAATAATATTTTCTAGTTGATTGTGTAGTAAAGTAATCACATTGATTGCACATAACCGCGTTAATGTCTCGAGTGGATTAACTTTTCGCTTTTATACTTTCATTTATTGATTGTTGGTGAGTGATTTTCTTTAAACATTTGCGTTATTTGGGTCCTAATATCTTAACAGTTTTTTATTCGGGAACCTTCGATTTATGTCATGATGATGTCGTAACCTCCGTTTGTGTCATCGGAGAACGACCTCAACGGCGGGAGAAAGGAGGTCTAACAATCGTAACCATTTCCACCATGAAATGGTAGTGGAAGAGGGTTACAACTGCCGGAAAAGCCATCCATCACTGGAGAGATAAAGCAGAGAGACAACTGGCGAGAATCAAAACGAGGGTTAAGGAAGATAAAACCCTATAGACCGCCGGCGAGATGCTAATGGCCGTAGTTAAGCTTGAAGATGAAGCACAAAACCAAGAAGGTTGACGGAGCCAAAGAAAGAATTCGGATTTTGTAAGAAGCGGGAAGAACAACCAAAAAAAAAATCAGAGTTGGGTCAAACGATATTCGGATTCTTAGCATGTGTATATGAAAAAAAAATATAAACAAAATTAAATAATGATACGCGTATGCGCACTATCCATGTATACGCATCACACGCGACCGCCACGTGCCTAACAAGGCATAATCAATGGATTATTAAGCAAAAAACATAAGCATGCCATCCATGCTTACAACATTATAATGCGCCATAAGTAGCACGCACCCATAATCTGTTAGCATTATAAGTGGGTGCGCTCACCGAACTAGCATTGTCAAATAAACTTGCATTGCCAAAAGTTAAATCAAGGACTACAACGTACAATTTATGGGTAGTGCACAACCAACGAAAGACAACGCAGGTGGTTGGCACGATCCCAACACTGCACGATCAACAGAAGGCATTGCAGTCTGCACGACGACTGTCTGTCACAGACAGCTGGCAGACTGCGCTGGGACCACTTGCACTTTTTCAGCTTTAACTGACCAAATGGTATGACTTAGCAGGGACGTGTTCCCTTTGTCCTATTACGTACCACTAAGGGACAAAAATGTTCGACTATAAATAGGGCATCAAATCCTCATCATCCACACATGTTTTCTCACACTAATTCACATCACCAAATACTTTCACGGTACCGCAAGTTCAC